>NC_136936.1:23635056-23757556 GCF_949987615.1 Pollachius pollachius
ACACTCGATTTTAGTCAACCCTGGAACTGTAAAAGTCGCCTACCGTGGAACAAAGGATCCGTTTATTATATTTAATCAGCATTTCTGATTGCAAGTACGCAAATACACATAATGAGGTGAGCTGAATTGCATGGGACACGATTATTTTATGACTATAGTACACGTGCACATTGGTGTCAGTAGCTGATCCAGGGAGAAGGACTGTGTTTGGGGTACAGGACCGACCACGAGAGTGAAAGACCGGAGCCAACAGCAGTTTAATTGCATCAGGGTTCAGCAGAGATAAGTACACGTCCCAGCAGAGATCTGGCTCACTGGCACGGATCTGCTCTCTGCTCTGCCAGCACAGTGGCAGAGCAGGCTGCCCAGAAGACGTCAAGATATCCAAGAAATGACAACCATCCATACATATATAGGGCCTATGTGTAAAGATAAGTACCATTGCTATGTTTAGATGCCGCGTTTTATTGTGTTGCTGGAGGTGGATTTTCGTTTGGTTTTTATAAATGAATGGATGAGTTGCATGAGTGTTTTCAGCATGCTCAGAGTTCACTGGTTATCTACTATAACTGATTATGTAGCTAGCGGTTAGCCCGTAGCCTAGCCCCTGTAGAGGATCATCTACGGGCCACATTACCTCATCTGCCATCAGGCCGGCAACTGTGTGGCCAGAGCCCTCGGCCTGTGGTCTGTGGCCTGTGGCTCTGTGGCCCTGTGGCTCTGCAGTGGCTTTTCCTGTGCTGGCTTACAGACCAAGCGTTACCATACCAACCAAGAAACAAACGCAGCAGACACAATCAAAGCAGGGATGGATTAGGTCATGTTTGGACAGCCAGTTCTGTGCTAACCAAGTTAAGTTAAAGAAGGGTGAGTACCGTAATGGTGGCTCATTAGTGAGCGGGCACTGCTGTTTACCATAAGTATGTGTGATGACTGTATTGGATGCAACCTGGGAGACACCAGACCAAGACCCCGGCACAGCAGCCTGTTGAACAACTGCTCCTGAATTATTAGGAGTAGGCTGGGGTCCAAACTTAAGAACTGCTCCCAGGGCACACAGGGAGGAGGATGGAAACTATGCCCCGACTAACTTGACCTCAAAAGAGCTCTCTGCTATCATTATTGGTTGGAATGAAGTCAGGAATTATGGATAAAAAAGAACGATTTGGAGACAAAGAGCAGGAGCTAGAACTGACTCTCAAACTCTGACACGATCAAAGTCTCAGACACTCAGACTCTCCTCCCCTCCTCTCCTCCCCCCCTTCTCTCTTCCCCTCTTCTCTCCTTTTCATCTCTTCTCCTCCTCTCTCCTCTCCCGTTCTCTCCGCTCCTCTCCTCCCCTCTCCTCTCTTCCCCTCTTCTCTCCTTTCCTCTCTTCTCCTCCTCTCTCTCCTCTCCGGTTCTCTCCGCTCCTCTCCTCCTCTCCTCCCCCCTCCTCTCCTCCCCTCTCCTCTCTTCCCCTCTGCTCTCCTTTACTCTGTTCTCCTCCTCTCCTTTACTCTCTTCTCTGCCTCTCCTCTCCTCTCCTCTACCGTTCTCTCCTCCACTCAACTCCTCCCCCCGCCCTCCGCTTTGGGTAAACCACATGGTTTCAGCGCTAACTATTGTTTGCTCTAAAAGGGGCAGAGTGTTAGGATTTGTAATGGTTGTTAACTTAATTCTTTATGAAGATAGAGCGCGACATCAGAAACTTTCATTCTTCTGAACTCAATCCAATGATACATTTTGTGTGTGTGTGTGTGCATGTGTGTATGTAAATGGGGGAGATGGAGAAGGTTAGAGACAAATAGGCAGAGATAATGAGAAACCATTGGTGAGTTCATTTAAAAGATTACCTCAACATTTGAATATCACATTTTTAAACAACTGCTTCCATTGAAAAGTCAACTAACTGTACCTGTATTCCACGATGTTCTCTTTTTTGTCCAAACCCTACCTGTAGGTTTCCAGGTTAAGGTAGACATTCCTAAACCTGCCCTTTAATAACCTCCATCTGAATCCACTGCCAGACTCAAATGACAATGTAGTAAAAAAGAAGAACAAAAATAAAAACAAAAGAAATTCAGAAAAGTAGCAGTTGGCCAAGACAGAGTCTGGGCAGCAGCCGTTTGACAGATTTAAGTATGTAGATCTGTGATTTGGTTTAAATGCCTGGAGATTACTACCATGTGCTGAGGTGTTTTTTATTTGAAAGATGAAAACAGCTCTGAAACTTGTGGCCACTGTGGCCCAAATTGGCAAAAGATCGTAGCGGTAATCATGATTCAGGAATGCCGGCTGGAAAATAACATTTTGATTGAAAGGATAGAAAAACACCTACAAACATTTCGTCTTTAGTTTAAAATTATTCATTTTATTTTTAATCTGGTGTAGAAACTGGTGAGACCAGTGGTGATATTCATCATCTTAAGAATCAAGGTATCCACCCTTCAACTTTAACCTCCCTCCCCTCCCCCACTTCCTTCAGGAAAGCATAAAGTTGAAGTGACCTGACATCAAGATGGCAGCACAGGTGACAGTGCAGACAGCACATTGATACAGGCTTTGCACTTGGCTGTTGCCCCAAAGGCCAAGCAGTGTGGAAAAATGCTAGCAGAGATGTTGGTGTATGATTGTATGTGTGTGTGTGTGTGTGTGTGTGGGGGGGGGGGGGGGGGGGGGGGGGGGGGGGTTATGAGAGAAAGTATGTGGAGATTGGCTGCATGTCACAGAGCTCCCATTGTACACCACTTTGGCTCGGGCAGAGGCCTTTGTCAGTTGAATTGGTGTGCATTCGGAGACGATTCGGCTACTTTGTGCATTTTGTTTCTGCATTGGCCAAGTGAAGGCCTTGCTTAACGTACACGCCTTTATAAATCTCTGTGCTTTGAATACACGCCCATGTAGCTTATGAAGCTCATCCGTTATGTTGTATGTGCATTCTTCAGGGGGCACATGTGTGTTTTATTGGTTTACATTTGCATGTCTCATTTTAATGTTCCAGCTGTTTCTACCCCCATGAAATATTGAGTGTTGGAGATGGAGGTTGTGAAAATAAAAGAAAACAATTGAAGAATTAAACACCCTAGGTTAAAAATAACAGAGTACATGCAGAGTTTGCACACACATCACTTGATTAAAACAGTATGCATAGACCTTATTATAAATGATTCATATCTTTTAATAATCAATAACCCAATTCAATCAATAATACAAATGTTCATGTGGATGATTCTTTCTTCTGTTTACACCTTGTCCTTCACTCCCTCTCTATCTCTCTCTCTCTTTACCCTAACCCCAAACACCCACTATCACCATACCAACGGACCGTCCCTCCCCTTCCCTCCACACCGCCCTCCTTCTCTCCTCTATCCTCCTCCACCTCCATCCCCCTCACCCCCTCACCCTCACCAGGGAGCTGGAATGGCCAACAAGGGTCCCTCCTACGGCATGAGCCGGCAGGTCCAGGATAAGATCGCCAGTAAGTACGACCCCGAGCTGGAGCAGATCCTGGTGGAGTGGATCAGCCGGCAGTGTGGCTCTGGCGTGGGCAAGCCCGAGGCGGGGAAGGTCGGCTTCCAGGCCTGGCTGAAGGACGGATGTGTGAGTTTCAAGGCCTCCGTGGGCCATGTTTGACTCCTATAGCTATGCTCATTTCTACATGTACCGCACAGTGAGACAATATTCTAATGTTGTTTTTGGTTGCACCATGCCCTCATTGCCACTCCTACCCCCCCTCTGGACCCATCCCTCCCTTCAGGTGCTGAGTGAGCTGATCAACAGCCTGGTCACCGGGGACAAGCCCATCAAGAAGATCGGGAGTTCCCCCATGGCCTTCAAACAGATGGAGCAGATCTCCCAGTTCCTCACCGCCGCCGAGAAGTACGGCGTCATCAAGACGGACATGTTCCAGACGGTGGACCTCTGGGAAGGTACGGGACTTCCTCCTGACCCTCCCAGCTCAGGGCCTTCCCTGATTGTCCATCATATCCTCAGTAGAGTGTCCAGTACCTAAGAGACGTTGCAGTGGCTGGAGATAGGGCTAACTGCTGCTGCTTGGCTGTTTTGTTTTGCTGCGTCTACTGGGACAGGTAAGGACCTGGCTGCCGTGCAGAGAACCCTCTCCGCTCTGGGCAGCTTGGCCATCACTAAAGACGAGGGGACCTACCGGGGAGACGCCAGCTGGTTCTTCAAGTGAGTGCCCTAAAAAATGACCTCAGTGAGGAGATGTTGATTTTAACATATGATGCTGGATTCTATTTTGAATTTTTAAGTCCATTTGTATGTTGACTACATTTCCAATGCCCCTTTGCAGGAAAGCCCAAGAAAACAGGAGGGACTTCAGCGACGACCAGATGAAAGCGGGCAAGAACGTGATCGGCCTGCAGATGGGATCCAACAAGGGAGCCTCTCAGCAGGGCATGAGCTACGGGAGCTCCCGACAGATCCTCTGAAGCCCCTGACCCCACAGACGGCCCCAAGAAACCCTTCCTTTCGAGATAGCTGGCTTTGTAGTCTGTGGTAACACCAGTAAAACCCTCCTAGCAACCGCCCACCTACTGTCCCTAGCAACAGCCCCACATAGATGAGCAACACCCTGTTAAACCCCCCCCAACTCCCCCCCAGCCTCTTCTCTCCCGCAGATCTCCTTATAAGTTCCGCCTACTCAAAACGTCTTAAACAATCCTAACATCTTCAGTGTTGATCCCGCCCACTCAAAACCTCTTAACCAATCCTAATATGTTAACATCTTCAGTGGTTTGCGGTTAACAGAACCAGCGTGCAACAGCCATCACATGTAACTTTGAAACTAAGCTCAATAACTTCCTTCTCATGCACCAGGAGGACGTTGAGCAGGACACACAGAGTACTCCTACAACATCAATCATTGACTGAACTCAGCATTGACAGAGGTCAAGGCCTGCCCCGCAAATAATGATTATAATATCCGTATTGAACATAGTTCAATGCGGAATGAGAGGATAGAGGTCGTGGGTGATGTACAAAACATGTTCCTCTCGCTGATACAATTCTCAGTAAGATCCAATATTTCTTTGAGATGGCTTTACATGCTGTATCGGCACCAATATTTTGTACATTGTCTAATTAAAAGAATGACTTTGAAATACATCACGTACTAACCGTTGAACTGTTGTTTTTTTTTATACTAAATGGAAGTTGGGCCACAATACACTTGGTTGTATGCTTCAATAGTGTGTGACCACTGTTTAAGTTACTGCTGACATGGATGGAGACAACTTCTTACCAAGGCTTTATTTACATACAGCTCACCTGGGATTTGCACAACAACCCACAGCTTTCACCTTTAATCCAGAAACTCCTTTGCATAGAAAACATTTAACTCAGTTTAATATACTTTGATGACCCAGGCACAAGTTGTGTGTGTGTGTATAATATATATATATATATATATATATATATATATATAGAAACATAAAATTACATACAGTATTAAAGTTTTGCACATTAAACGTCAAGGTCTCTAAAACTTCATACGTCAAAGAATGAACTCATAAGTGAAAGTCAAAATCAGGCACACACACACACACACACACACACACACACACACACACACACCTTTATATAAATAAGGGTACAGTAGTGCACGTCAAATAAAGTCCAAGGTGACTGTTGTGATAATAACATTACGCCCTCAATTCGCATCGTACATTCAACACCCCTGCAACCCCTGTCCCGATTCTCAGCCTGAATCACCACACACACACACACAAAAACACACACACACACACATACCTTCCCTCCCACATAATAAACCCATACGCACTCGCACACACACACACACACACACATCATGCCCCTCCAACCATACTCAGTCATTTGATCCAGAAGGCCACATCGTGAAGGAATGCAGGGCAGGTGAGTCCAGTTCTGCTCTCCCCCCTCAAACGACTGCATGACAGCCCACTGAGGGGAGAGTGACCGAGCAACAGCTTGAAAAGGGCAGCAGGGGTGAAGAGGGAGTGGGGGGGTTCAGACCCTGAGAAGGTGCCGCGAGGCGTATACAGCAGGTTAAAAAGAGAAGACCCAAAGGTCAGCGGCCAGCGCCTGGCGCTACGTGGCCGCTCTCTCGGTGGCGGCGGCTGGCGCCTTGGCCTCAAAGTCCAGCACAATGCCCGAGTCCCGGTCCTCCTGCTGCTCGTCCTCCCCCTCTTCGTCCCCGTCCTCCACCGACACCCAGTCCAGCCCCCTGTCCCGTTCCCGCCGACGGCCCCTGTGGGTCCGGGGGCGGGCCCCGCTGCCGCGGCCCCTCCGCCAGCACAGCAACTCCTGGAGGTCCAAGTGGGCCAGCCCCACCTCCAGCGTGTAGTACAGCGACCAGAAGAAGGCGAAACAGCCCAGCAGCAGCAGGAACTATGTGTGCGTGTGTGTGTATGTGTGTGTGCGCGTATGCGTGGCAGTGTGTGCGTGCATGCATGTTCACGCGATAGGAAAGAATGGTGGGGTGGGGGAGAAAGAATACAAAAGTAAGATGGGGAATCCAGAAACGCATTTGCATTCTGTGAGCAACACTGAGCATTAAATGATACGGTCGTTACCGCTGGCGATTACACTGAATGATCCATGAACGAAAATGACTTGCTGGCATGGATCAGCCACGTATTAGGTTTTTAATGTTTTGATTGGCTTATCCTGTTTGCAAACGCCTTCATTAAGTTAGACAGAACCAGACAGAGCCAGGGAAAAGGGAGATAAAGTCTGAGTGTGTGTCTGTGTTTACGTGGGTGCGTGCAAAGGAGTGCATGTGTGTACGCGTTACCTTGAGGTTGTTGGAGGAGAAGGGGGTGAGTGTCTCCGGGGGGACGTCCAGGCCGGGTGGGCAGGGCAGAGAGAAGTTGCTGTCTAGGTAACGGCCGCTCATGGCCTCTTCCACCAGCCTGTCAGAAGCCCCCCAGCCATTCAGAGTTCAAAACCACCACTCAGGGATACCTTCTTACATTGGGAATGTGTGTACGTGCACGTGTGCAGGTCTGTCTTTGTATGCGCGCGCGTGCGCGTGCGCGTGCGTGCGTGCGTGCGTGCGTGCGTGCTGACCTCTGTCTCTCCTTGACCTGTCGGTAGGTGAGCGAGGACCCGTACAGGGTCAGCTTCCACTGGTTCAGCGTCCCCCCGGCAGCACACATCTGGGGGGTCGGCGTCTCTGTGGAGCGCAGGGGGGTCAGTCTCACTGTGATGCCACGGCTATTGGCGCGTCCTCACGTGTCCTTATTGGGGCCGCACCAAACAATTCTCTCACATGCAGTCAATTAATCAGTTATGGTAAAACTCTGTTTTGCGGAGGTAAAATATGAATCAGGTTTCTGCATAATGTCTTGATTTAAGAAATATGTGATTGTGTAGTGTGTTTGCGTATTCAGTCTTGAAAATACAACTTCCCACCGCGCTTCTCACCGCCCGGGGACAGCTACATGGTGCAGGGGCGTGTGCGAATGACGCAGTTGCGTCTTCGCTAAATCAATTATCTTTCTCTTCACATGTTCTTTGTATGTAGTGGCATGTGTCCATGCATGAACAGTAAGGCCTGATGAAGTGAATTTATTATAGGTACCTTTTTAACTCGGTTTGATCATATTTGTTGGAGGATAGGTCAACACCCCCATCTGTGCTTCATGTATTGGCATGTACTAATTTCGGGTGGTCTGTCTAGCATATATATGATATAAGGAATGTGTGTTAGTTGCATCAGGAGACGCTAGCGAGACAGAAGCTGTACTGTGTTGTCTTATACCCTCAGTTGTGTGAGGTATGGGACAAACCCTAATTGCTAAAGCCTTGAGGGAAAAAGTGCTTTGCGTTGGCTGAATATAGCCATAGTCTTTACTAATTGTTAATTATTTTCCTTTTCGCCGTTTTTGTACCATGGATGCCTAATTACCAGAGATGGGACAAAGTCACTGTTTGGCAAGTCCCAAGTAAGTCCCAAGTCTTAGCAGTCAAGTCCGAGTCGAGTCCCAAGTCAAGACAGGGAAAGGCAAGTCGAGTCCAAATCAAAGACACACCAAAGCCAAGTCGAGTCCAAATCAAAGACACACCAAAGCCAAGTCGAGTCCAAGTCCAAGTCCCAAACTTTTTCAAGTCTTGAACAAGTCACCATGTATTTTTACTTAATAATGTCATTGTTAGGCTATTGATCATAATTTCATGTTCATTGTTTCTGTCTTCAAATGTGTTATGATATGCGCATGCGCCGAAATCTTAGGTTGTTAAAAGTAGCCCAATAGGGCAACACTGCTGAACGTCCTCACCTCCAGCGTCAACGTAAATCCATGAGACCAACTGAAACGAAGCCGATATGAAACTTAAACTGTGATTCTGAAGATAGCATAAATGATATCGAAATTCAGTTTAGATATTATTGAAGATACGAGTGTGTAGATTTGTTATATTTTTTGAACGAAGGTAAACGGTTGAACAATGATTTTGTTACGATGTCTTAAGTGTCAGAGGCTGGCAAGACGGCTTCAATGGGACCAACTCAAAACGTAGCCGATAGGAAACTAAAACTGTTATTCTGAATAAAGTATAAACGATATCGAAATTTCGTTTAGATATTATTGAAGTGTAGATTTGTCTACGCTCGCTGTTTTTTTTTTTCATCTTCACGGAAGTGAACGCGTCTTGGGTGTCTAGCCCTCTAGGCGGGAAATAGGATAGATATCTAAAACAATAAAGGTTTTTGACTCAAGACATGTCGAGTCATTACAAGTCAAAGAGGCAAAGTCCGAGTCAAGTCTCAAGTCAATAGCAGTCAAGTCTAAGTCGAGTCGCAAGTCATGCGTAATTTTGTCAAGTCGAGTCTGAAGTCATCCAAATCATGACTCGACTCTGACTCGAGTCCAAGTCATGTGACTCGAGTCCACATCTCTGCTAATTACTGAAGAAGAATAAATTGTATCAGCTTAATTTTTGCCTCACTGCTGCCTTTTTGTGCCATTCCTAAGACCCTCGACAAACTACCCTTTGACACTCACCGTGGCCCCCAGAACCCCCAGAGGACAGCACCACGGCTCTAGGTCCCACCACCAAACCCAGGGACGTTCCGTTTCTCCATTGTCTTAGTGTGTGTGTGTGTGTGTGTGTGTGTGTGTGTGTGTGTGTGTGTGTGTGTGTGTGTGTGTGTGTGTGTGTGTGTGTGTGTGTGTGTGTGTGTCTGTGTCTGTCTCTGTGTGTGTGTGTGCGCGAGGTGTGTGTCTTACTGTGGTCCACTATGAGGAGTTTGTATTCGCCCAGGGCTTTCTCTCCCCAGCAGCGCACCGTTGAGAAGGTCCACTCCTGGTAGCCTGAGGGGTCCCTGTAGACACACACACACACACAGCTAGCAAATAAGCTTTATAAAACACATGAAAAGTGGACATCAAGCACACATCAGTCTTTTTTTAAATGCGTGTGTGCGTGCGTGAGTTACCGGTCGACGGCACGACGAGCCCCGATAAGTGACGTCATGCCACTGGGGCACACCAGCGTGATCTCTACGTTGCCGCGGCACGGGTGGGTGATGGTCATGGTAACGGACACGTGCTCCAGAGTCTGCATGCCCGACTGGCTCAGGTCCTGGGTGGTGACTGGAGGCGACGAGGGAAATGAAGAGTCAATGCCAGCGAGCTTGTCACATCTCAGCACCTCCGACAACACACAACGTTTCTCTGTCCCTCGAGGCGTCATCCATCAGTACGCCTCTCCATCATCGTCATCCTCATCTATCTGGCCTGGTTTCCAGTGGGAGAAGCAACCCCTTGGTATTTCCTGGGCTCTGGCTTTGCCTAGCGAGGCCTGGCGCTGCCTGACCATGTAGGGCTAGCATACAACACATGGTCAGTCTGAGCTGGGAGGGGTAAAGGAGCTGGTGACAGTGGGAACTGTGTGTGTGAGTGTCCACTGACACATACTTCTCTCTGTGTATAATAACAAAAACAGTATTTGATTTACAAAGCTCTTTTCTATGATCCAAAAGGCTGTGTGTGTGTGTGTGTGTGTGTGTGTGTATGTGTGTGTGTGCGTGTGTGTGTGCGTACAAGTGTGTGTGTGTGTGTGAAACACTGGCGACTTAAAAAAAATCTTTAAAAAAGCAGTTTTGTATTTGCTGTGTTGCTTACACTTATAGGGTAAATTCAATGCAACTGTGTCAACCACAAAATGACATTCCCAGCTGTTTCCTCTTTAAAAATTATGAGGGAAGGGCATGAGTTAAAATGCTGCCAGCCTAGAACACCTAGCAACCAGAGCAAACACAACACACTTCAGCCAGCGCCACCGTAACTTTGTCACTGGAACTGTTCAAGCAGAGAAATGCGGGCATCAGGGGACAAACCACACACATAGCATTAGCATCTATTTCCCCCCTTTCCCGCTGAATGGGAACAACATGTTGCATTTTTTAAGTATGGCTGCTCGGTTGAGAGTGGGCCCAGTTCTACCGGAGTTAATGGTGTGTTACACAGAATGTTCTGGGTGTCATCCCTGATGAACTTCAGCTGTGGGAGCCTACACACACACACACACACACACACACACACACACACACACACACACACACACACACACACACACACACACACACACACACACACACACACACACACACACACACGAGCAAACCAAAAAAGGAGGATGTACAGGGGACAGTCAAGTCGGAGTGGAAGAAAAGAAAGATGCTGTTGCCTATTTCCCTTGCGTGCCTGCATGCGTGGTAAAGCCTTATAATGAGCGATGTTGTGTATTAAATGCGTCACACACCGAGAGGTTACACTATAAGTGTTCGAAAAAGCATAATCCTCTATCGGACACGAATATCACAAAATGTTTATTCGGAGGGAGCTCGCACGTCCACACACACATAGTGAGGACATCGTAAAAGTGTTTCAAGAGCAAAACCCTCTCTTGGGATGCACAAATCAACACTGCACATGTTTACCATTCTCTCTCGATGACAGTCCTTTTCAAGTAACAGTGATAAAACGGCATAGATTACCATGTGGAAGATCATATTAGGTTATATTAATATCTTTGAAACAGAAAAAGACTTTGGTTTCACTTCCACTTAAAAGTTTAAACCCAGAAACATAAAGAAGAAGGAGGAGAAAAAAGGAGGAACGCAGGGTACAGAGGTAAACAGAAAACAAGCACAGCCTAGCGGGGAGAGTCTGACATCCCAGCCACTAGATCTGTCAGAAGAGTGTGCACAAGGACACAGCCAACTGGAGAACATGCCCTTATACGGGCAGGCTGCAGACAGCCTGTTCAGTGGAGGAGAGTCCTGCCAATGTAACACCATGTGTAAACTAAAGAAAGGAGGAGGGAAATGAAGACAGGCAAGACAGTCCGAGAGAAAGAGACAAACCAAATTTACCATTCCAGGTGCGGGTCAGATTGTCTGGATAGGTCAGGATAGTCACATCCCCCTTCAGTACCGGGCTCTGATAAGACAATAGGAATGGCACCGAATCCCACACCTGGCACACACACCACGGAGACAGAGTGAGGCCGACACACAGGAGCAGCCAGTTAACACACAGAGAGAGAGAGAGAGAGAGAGAGAGAGAGAGAGAGAGAGAGAGAGAGAGAGAGAGAGAGAGAGAGAGAGAGAGAGAGAGAGAGAGAGAGAGAGAGAGAGAGAGAGAGAGAGAGAGAGAGAGAGAGAGAGAGCGAGAGAGCGAGAGAGAGAGAGACTCTATATATATCAATCAATTCTATTTATATATATGATATTGACATATGATAGTATAGTACATTATATGGCCATATGATAGTAGTACATGATGGACACTATATGGCCATATGACAGTATAGTACATGATGTTCACTATATGGCCATATGGTAGTAAAGTACATGATGTACACTATATGGCCATATGGTAGTATAGTACATGATGGTGGCCGGTACCTTGGCAGCGTTGACCATCCTCCAGGCATTGAGCAGGCCGAAGCCGTGCTTATGGCTGTGGTGGAAGCCGGCCCCGTTAGTACTCCAGTCAATGCTGTTATCGTACTGTGAAAACACACAGCCCACCCCCCCCCGGTTCAGAGCCCGCCTGCTGCCCAGACCTCTACTGTACTGGCAGCCAACACCTGGATAGCAGCCTAGCCTGGGCACAGTGTGCGGTAGACGGCTTTCAGTTCGACTGGGATATCGTCAGAGTTACGGTTAGGGTTAGGGGACGTTTCCGAAGGGTCTAGGAGCAGTAGCAGAGGGAAACTCGGGAGCGGGGTGTGTATCCGCGGCCAACTGAAAACCACAGGTCTTTTGGCTCTCACGCCTCGCACATCTGGCTTTCGGATTCTAGAGTTGATGCTGCGTATTTTGTTACACAAGCCAGTACTGGTTCGTACCTCACAGCTACTCGCGGGACTTCTACATAGGTCGAGGTTACTGATAAGGCTTCAGAGTCGTTGTCCAAATCCAAAGCTGCACGCACTGGATTAATTTTCAACACGTGCAGAGGTCCCTAGTTAAGACTAGAGTTTAGATTCTCGTCCGAGCCCGACCCGGCCGGGCCGATATTTCCCACCACTATCCTCGGGCCGGGCATTTGATCGAGCGTTTGTGTTATTTTATTTATTTTTTTAATCATTGCTTTGTTGGCCTAATCTGAGGAGAAATCTACGCCATAAACAGATATATTATAGGCCTATATATATTTAGCAGAGTAGGCCTAAGTAACTAATGTGTACAAAGTTACACATTTGTGTACAAAGGTACGAGCCTTACGCTGTGCTGCATAGGAAGTGAATTGACCACCCCTACATGGTCAGCGCTGCGGCGGGACCGACCTTGGTTGCTGTGAAGATGATGATGTGCTGGACGTCCCGCCAGGTCAGGCAGGGCCGCACCTGCAGCATGAGGGCCACCATGCCCGCCGCCAGGGGGGCCGCAGCCGACGTGCCCGTGTGCCCGTTCGTGCAGCCCGTCCCCTGCTGCATCGACCAATCGGACGTCACCTGTGTGGAGAGCGCATCGATTGGGACCGACGGAAGGAGAGGGGAGGGGAGAAGAAGAAGGAGACATTACAGGATTTGGATGGAACGGAGACGGACCAACTTCAGAGGACGTAGAGTACCAAACCAAAACAGGGAGAGTCTGAAGGGGACCGCTCAAGATGTGGTGCAGCTGCCCGAATGACGAGAAAAGCCGAATTAGGAGGGCCACAGACAAACAGTGCCTAGGTGGTCACAGCCCATTGGCAGAGAGCCCAACCCAAACTGTTAGTGGAAGGGGCTTGTGCATTAACACGCTCGCTCACATACCCCAGGTGTACATTCAAAATGTACACGTCTGATACTAGTCCTTCTGGCTCTGAGACTAGGGTGCCTATTCTCCGAGCTCGTCGACTGAGCCGAGGCACTGAACCCATGTGTTAAATATGGGTGCCCCACTCCAGGCTTCACATTGTTTGTGTACAGTTAATAGAGGCCATAAAGCCTAATAACAATGCGAGGAGCGGTGCAAAGAACAGACAGGGTGTTACAATTAACAGCCACTGTAAAACCAAATCAACCACAGGAAAATGACCTACTGGAACTACTACCTAGAACTACACTGGATTGATGCTCTCCAATTTAAAGGTGTAGTGTGAGGAATTGAGTCGCATCTACCAGAACGGACAGGGCACCGATGGAATAATATTGTTTCTACATAGGGGGCGGGTCCTCTTCCACAGAGGTCACCGGGTTGCACTGGATTACACTTAATCCTAAACCTTTAAATTACCGATGCATTCCCAAAACGGGACCATCTCAAAAGCTCACCCTCCTGCCTTACCTTTTTGCTTAGAGGGGGTGGGACAAAATATCGATACGAAGATATATGGTCGCCCTTCCTCGTGTGATTCGAGAATCAATACACTGGTCCTTAATATCGATATAATATATATTTTTTAAGAATTTCTTTTGCATTTTTATTCTTTATTCCTGATGAGTTACACAGGAAATATCGCCCCAATTATCAATATTTGAATGAATAAAATAAGGTGCTCTAAACAAATTTCCCTGCTCCTCGAGTTGGCACTCAACAGGTGGGTGATATGGCAAAAATATAAAAAATAAATGAAATTCAGGCATGATCACAATACACGGCCTTATCATGATTATTTTTCATGTTTTTATGTAACCCATCCGCTGGCGAACATGAGTCGGTCCGTCGGTACTCGGGAGTGCATTTTCGCTGTTCAATGAAATGGTACCAGATTTTTCTATAGTACACTGAAACGCATCCTACACATGTATTTTAAATTAGTAATCAATCAAACTCTTCGACATTATTTTTATCCATGCAGGTTTCTCCATGATAAGATGTGAATAGTCCAGCAAGACGGAGCCCTGCGTCGCAACAGACTGGCCCCTGTCACATCGAACAGCCCTAGTGCACGTTAGCATGCATCAGGACTGTATCTGGAGACTCACGATGCTCCTCAGTTCTTTCCTTCCACTGCTGAATGTGACTGCCAACATGGACGCACACTCCTCTGCATAGAAGGGCATCAGTCCCTCCTCGTCCACCGCCCCTGAACACACAGTGGATTAAACACCGTTAACCTGGGCCTCAAACACAGTGGATTAAACACCGTTAACCTGGGCCTCAAACACAGTGGATTAAACACCGTTAACCTGGGCCTCAAACACAGTGGATTAAACACCGTTAACCTGGGCCTCAAACACAGTGGATTAAACACCGTTAACCTGGGCCTCAAACACAGTGGATTAAACACCGTTAACCTGGGCCTCAAACACAGTGGATTAAACACCGTTAACCTGGGCCTCAAACACAGTGGATTAAACACCGTTAACCTGGGCCTCAAACACAGTGGATTAAACACCGTTAACCTGGGCCTCAAACACAGTGGATTAAACACCGTTAACCTGGGCCTCAAACACAGTGGATTAAACACCGTTAACCTGGGCCTCAAACACAGCGAGTTAAACACTGTTTATCTGGGCCTCAAACACATTCCCCAATGAAAGAAAAAATATAAAAAGACTCTTACCAATGGTGATGGTGTAGATGGAGTTGGCATAGCCGTCGTAGTTGCAATTGTCGTTGTACTGTCCGCCGTTACCACTGGCAACAACAAAGATGCTGCCGAACCCTCTTCGGCCAGCGATCACTCCATGCTGCAGCGCCGCCTGAAGGGAGGGACAGATCAATACTTGATGCTGTATCAATGTTTATTAAGACCTCAGTTAAAATGCATTGCATAGAACCAGGGGAAATGATAACCCTGATTAGGATACGTCATAATAATATAATACCCTTTCTAGATCACTTCAGAACTGACTTTACACACGGCACACTGCTGCAGAGTTATAAGTACACAAAGGAAAACAAAGGGGAGTTTGATTGTTTCAAACCATGTACAAAAATAAAAACCGCCAAAGAACTAAACTAATGAACTAACAGAACTAATGAGTACATGAAAGAGTGTATATGTCCTAATTCAAGCGTTGTGAAATACAAAGTGAAGAGTAAGAGACAATACCATAGAGTGGTGCTCTAACCTAGAGGAATCTTACAAACATTACCATTATGATAGTAGAGCAACACTTACAGTATAGATAAATATGGTCAAAAACACAGTGCTCAAAGGTTTTTAGACTCAATAATAACGTTGAAGCATTTTGCATCTGTGCTGTCCTCTGTTGGACAAAGAGGGTAGTGTGCGAGATCCCCCTCACCTTCCCCAGCGGGTGGGGTCCGTCCACAGTGTGTCCATCGTCGTCCGGACCCCAGCTACGGACCACAGCACAGTTCATCAAACCGGCATTCTCTAGAACAACATCCTCAATCTCTGCTATGTTCGTTGATGTGGAGGGAGGTCCGTTTTATTATTGTGATCACGAATTACAATTCCGTAATTCTTTTCACACGCATAGTTGCAGTTATGATATTTAATTAATAGTCGATTTGTAAAGTGGTTTAAGTTCAGCAGACTTTAGTTCTGGATAATTGCGTTGTATCTTGTAGTAACTTAAATATACAAAAAGCATATTTATGAAAGATTTTAGAAATATATTCTAAAAGATTTGAGACACTTAAAATGCAAACTGCAATGCACCTCAGCTGCAGTATTGTTTTAAATGTTTTTGCCCGATCCCTAGCAGAACCAAGTTCGAGAAATGGAGGTTTTGAGCAATGAGGACTAGGACAGGGGCTTCGACACCTGCAGCTGTAGACGTCGTTGACCTGGAAGTGTTTGTTGAAGGCCACAGCCTCCATGCTGTCCGTCAGTGGGCCGTCCAGCACTCTGATACCTGCACACGCAAACACAATGAAAGAACCAGTAATCTGTAAATAAGAAAAAAATCATCATTGCGGACCCATTCCATAGACCCTTCGGATATTCACGAGTGTGTTCTGCAATAGGAAAACTGTTGAACAATTACAAAAAAAGGGTACGTAAAGTACGAAATACACTACCGTTCAAAAGTTTGGGGTCACCCAGACCATTTCATGATTTCCATGAAAACTCATCAACAGTTTCCAGCTGTGCTAACATAATTGACAAAGGTTTTCTAATCATCAATTAGCCTTTTAACACGATTATCTAAACAATGTACTATTAGAACACAGGAGTTATGGTTGCTGGAAATGGGCCTCTGTACACCTATGTAAATATTCCATTAAATATCAGCCGTTTTTTCAGCCCACATTAATATTGTCTGGACTGTATCTCTGATTTATGGAATGTTATCTTCATTGAAAAAACCTGTGCTTTTCTTTAATAAATAAGGACATTTCAAATGACCCCAAACTTTTGAACAGTAATGTATATTATATTTATTATTATCGAAAGGAGGATGCATTGGAAATCTCAGGTTGTATAACAGAAAATGTGTCATTAATTCCATGCAAAAGAATATTGAATACAATTCTAGGTTCATCTTGGGAATGCAAACAGAATCAAGTGAGAGTATAAAGTCGGGCTGCTATGTTGCACAAAGTACTGGTGCCTATGGTCACAAACCAATCAAACGCCTCAGCCAAGCATACCTGCCACCTTGCTCCCGTAGGCCACGCCCACGGCACAGAAGCTGTTGTTGGGCACGGCGGCAATCTCCCCAGCACAGCGTGTGCCGTGGTGGTTGTCACTGTGGGCATCTGGATGGGGCATGGGGTCGGGGTCGTTGGAGTTCAGGTCATAGCTGCCCTCTGGACTCTGGGGCAGAGGTGGGCAGAGGAGAGCGGCGGATGACTCAGTTTCAGTTCTGAGTTTTCGCTCTGATGATTTGACAGCCAAGAGAATGAACAAACAGGCAATGGCCTTATAACACACAACTCTGTTGTGAAAAGTCATTTTGGAATCTAAACCCATGTTATTGAATAATTTAACTGCCAAGAGAATGCCAAGCAAGGCTAGTATGATTATCTCTTCAAGATGAACAAAAACAAGTAAAGCGAAATATTTTACCATGTAGAAAAATATGGTGTGCTAAAGCAGTAATGTGTTTACACAGAGTTGTGCATATGTCTTTTATTAATATGATTTTGTTTGCTTAATGCAATGCCTGTACTTGTGTATATAATAAGTACTTAACAGTTGGTTATGATGTCATCCTTCACAAACCTTCCAGGTGAACCTGGTTTCCAGCAAATAACAGAACCTGCATTCTATTGGGCAATGGACCAGGGAAGCTATTTAAGATTAATCTAAATGGCTACTGGAAATACAGACACAGCATTTAGGGCATTTAGCAGACGCTTTTATCCAATGTGATTTACAACAGTTCATACACACTCAGACACCGACGGCGAAGTCAAACATGCAGGGAGACAGCCAGCTCGTCAGGAGCAGTCAGGGTTTGTGTCTTGCCTATGGACCCGCTATACGTCCTGAGCTAAACCGATCCCAGACACAAAAGGAAAAGAGACAATGAAACTGAAAAGCAGAATTGAAGTCGAAGACTGACTAGTACTAATAACTTAAATGGTGATTTTTAGTTAGTTGTTGTCTTTTGTACTGGAGAAAGTCCATTTGTCAATTTGTTTTTGATATTTGTCAATCCTTTTGTTGATTTGTTTATTTGCTATGGAAGAAAAGATTTTTGAAACTCGTCTCTTGATAATTCGTGGGCCTGATCACGACCTGCTTTTGAAGACTCAAATTATTCGGCCGTTTATGAAGTAGTCACAGGTTGCATTCATAGGCTGTTTCATAATCGGTCCTCACAGTAGGGTACAGAGACCGACTACAAAACAGCCTATGAATGCAACCAAGGCACTACTTCATAAAAGTCAAAATACTTAGTGTTCTTAGAATTTGAGTCTTCATTATTACAAACAATACAGCAGCTATAGTTAAGTAATAAGAAAATATTACATTTTATAAAAGAATTTCTTAACACTTAAGGTTCATATCAGTTACAGTTTTCTTAGCTATTCAGAATATTGCACCCAAATCTCAAGTAACATGTTTGAGTGACTTAAAAGGTAGTTAGTGATTAATGATGAAAACAAACAGTTCTCAGTAGTGCACTCAGACTTTTGGACCCCCACCTTTCCCCCATGTCGCCCACATGCCAGTCATGGCCCAAACCAATCAATGGTGCAGTGATAAAAAAAAGTCAAACGTCCAAAAGTAACGTTTGCCTTACATAGTTGGGCTGGATGTCCTGCAGCGTGTGTTCCACTCCGTCATCCACCACCACCACCGTGACCCCTGTCCCAGTGATGTTGCGCTCCCACAGGCCCGTCACGTTGATGTCCATGCCCTTACTCTGTTTGTTGTGCTGCAACGCGGCCCAGGGCATACAGAGAGGACAGAAAACCATAAAAAACTAAAAGGAATGATGATTGGTAGCACTTATATGATGATGATAATAATAATAATAATAATAATAATAATAATAATAATAATGCTCAGTCAAAAGTCTAAAAAGTTTATTATTCTTTAGTAACTGATGAACTTATCATTAGCCAAACATTAACATACATGTCCATCCAGATGTAGGACGGATAGATATTTGTTAATGATAAGGTCATCCTTAACTAGAGGCATATATAAATGAAGACAAAATGTTCCCCGATTATTCTATTGTCTTTCCACCAGAGCAGACACACTGATCTAAAAATCCAGGCCCTCACCAAGTGCCACTGGTTAGGGTAGAAGGGGTCATTGAAGGTCATTGCCCTCTTGGATCTGCTGAGGACGATGTCCTTGGAGTACCACAGCACATGCGGGTGGGCTGCCAGCAGGTCTCCGGAGTGGGCCCCCTTGTCTGTCCAAGCGGTAGCCCCAAGCCTGGGCTTTGAGGCACACAGGAGGTAGTGGCCTTCCAGCTGTCCGATCTGACCCCGGTTCTCCAGTCCGACCTGTTCTGCCACCTGAGGAATGAGAGAGTATCAGGATGGATGGTTTGGTTGGTCTGTTGTGCAATAACGGTAATCAGTATTCATTAACCCAGCCACAGCCGAGAAGCGCATTAGAAAGCTTCCACAAACAGGCGACCCATTCAAGGCCTCAGTCTGCGAGGGTCTTGTTCATTACTGGTCATGATGGGTTTGAGACACATTCAAATCATGATGTGCATTTGAAGCAAAATTCAAACAGGAAATGAAACGCAACCAGGAATTGCGTCCATCTCCAAAACAATGCATGACGTGAAGCAGCTCAGTACACATCGCGTGCATATTTGATCAGAAGGGCGCGTTGACTGATTTTTGGTGTCATACATGTTGGTTCCACCATCTCCGAGACCACGTCAAAGCCTGATCCTTTGCACCTCACTGCATCATCTACTGTACATGCATGTAGACATCACCGGGCTTGAGCTTCAACCTTAACGTGTTTTACACGTGATCCCGTGATCCTTGTGGCTCCTCACCTTGTCTGCGACCACATCGAGATCCACGAGAAGTCCGTCCTCTGGGGGAGAGCTGAAGCTCAGCCGCACAGCCCAGGACTGGCCCAGACCACAGG
Organism: Pollachius pollachius; assembly: GCF_949987615.1. Lineage (NCBI taxonomy): Eukaryota > Metazoa > Chordata > Actinopteri > Gadiformes > Gadidae > Pollachius > Pollachius pollachius. The sequence continues at coordinate 23,654,982 of NC_136936.1, forward strand.
ATGGGGACGGCAGGGGACCGGATGAAGAGAAGGATTCCGAGATGAGGTTGAGATACAGCAGGCAGGACGAGGACAGAAACACCAGTAGGAGGAACAGGGAGAGATAGGGCGTTGTCATGGCAACGGAGAGACAAGCGGAGGGTCGTATTAGCATCCCCACTTCATCTGAACAGCCACCTGGAACAGTGGGAAAGAAAACACAAAAGAGCAATGAGAAGACAACAATACGGGAACCAACACGACCATCATCATATCAGAAAGTTGATCAATCCATTCCTGAACATCCACAACATAACTCCGGCCTGACACTCACTACCACCGCACACACTGACGACACTGGTTTGCGTGACCAGTGTGTGACATCTAAAAGCTATGCATAATGCCATTAAAAGAAGGAGGGTAAGTCCTGGTCCTGCTCTGGCTAGGCAGCAGGGTAGGCCAGCTCCCAGTGGCACTGATAGTCCACCTCTGAGTGGACGTGAGTTACAGACTAGATATCACTCTGTGTTGAAATTGGGAGAAATACCCGGAACAAATAACACCCATTCACACGATATGCGACAATCCTGCGATACAACAATGGTGGGAACGTAGTTTGAGACACGGTGGACGTGTGGACCAAGGCCAACTCGGATGGGTTCATGAGTTTCCAAGACTACTGTTAGAGCAGATCTACACCCTCACAAACAACACGATTCAACGACTGTTAATACGTTTTTCATTGACAGGTCTAGTGGCTCACCGTACTTTATGCGTTAACGTCGTTTATCTTTGATCTGAAAACTTCCCCTCTTGTGTCTAAGTGTCAAAGAACAAGCTTGTCATCTCATTTCCGCATAAAACAAATTTGTTACGCGTGACGTTGTAGAGGGACGTACGACGTAGTAAATAGATTCATGTTGACTGCTGTACTCCATCCGAAACACCAGAGGGCAGCATTATAGCTCACAACATGTACAGCAATGGTTCCCAACCTTTTTTGTTCAAAGGACCGGCATATGCATAAAAAAAAAATTGGAGGACCGGTAGACAATTTTAATGCCTTCATTTTAAGCAGGCCCCCAGGTGCAGTGCATACTTCCGCAATCCACCAGTGCTCAGCGGTCAAGCTTGGTATTGCAGCTGTTTAAGCGGGCTGTGGAAGGGTCCCTCGATTCAAGGGGTCCAGAAGTAGATATCTCCGTTCACTCCAATACAAGTTGGGAACAGGAATGTGTCTCCGCAAAAAATATCTGGATATCAATTATTAGTTTTTAATAATAACTGATACCCAAGTATCAGTTATTAACTCATACTTCCATGGTCGGTGAACAATGCGACTGTTCACGCTTAGACCTCTCGCTTATGATGCTACAATGCTAATGATGCTAGTTAATGAAAATATTTCTGCATCCGGCACGTCATGCACTAGGGCGTGGCTAGGCACCCGAGATGCGGAAGCAAATCTCTCGATGTTTTTTTGTGTTTAATTATTGAACATTTAAGACAAAACAATAATTATGCAATACAACTTCTCGTAGGGGACAAACAATCCGATACATACACAAATACAAAACAAAAACAAAATTATGAAGGCCTAGGGGGATCCACAGCAAGAAAAAAAATCAAATAAATAATCTTATAAATAAACAAAAATTACAAGACAACCAAGTTTTAACATATGGAGCAGGAACGTCAAGGTCCCAAAATGACTTATCTTCAAAATAGCAAAAAGTTAGAAAAATCGACATTTATCTTCTTTGCAATTCTAGAGTGTTAAGGACAAGAAAAACAGCCTAAAATCATTTAAAAAACAAGTAAAGGACTGTTTAATATTTCTCCACTTGCAGCAATGAAGATGATATTTACCCAAAACTAAAATAATATTAATCAGACACAGTTGCATTCAAATTATCCATAAAAAAGAAAACGTGAGAGATATCAAAGGTTGGAATGTTATGTACTTTTAGTAATAGCCAATTTCTTATGTCAGACCAAAAAGCTTGGGACAAGGGGCATAAAAAAAACATACGTTCTAAAGTTTCTTCACACTTACCACAAAAATTACAGGGGTCAAGTTTAAAACTAAACCTTTTATGAAGAAATGCGGCTATTGGATAAACATTATTAATAATCTTAAAATGAGTTTCTTTAACTTTAGGAGAGACGGGCCATTTAATAAATTTGTTAAATGCTTTATGTGTAATAGATAAGACTGTTGAAACTGCACCTTGATTGCCTGTGGAAATTAGATAGCTATAGCCAGTGACTGAGGGATTTTTTCACATCCGTTATACGTTTTGAAACACTAACGTCTTCTCTTCTAATAAGGTTTTTACATAATGTTATTCCTAAGTACTTCACCTCAGATTCAACTCTAATTGAAGCAATAACTTAGTCGTCACTTGTATGAATGGGGAGAAGTTCACATTTTTTTGATATTAAGTGAGAGTCCTGAAGCTTTTGAAAAAAAAGAGATTGTATTTAGGGATTTATCTACTATTGATTTATCTTTTAAAAATATGGAAATCTCTCCTTGTTGTTGTCCTGCGGCGTGTGCCATTGAGCAGTTTTCATAGGAAAGAACGGGCGGCCATTTTTTAGTCCGCTGTCCTTTCTTTAATAGGTCCATGATTTTAAGATGCATCATTTTCAAACAAAGGATGTGGCTGTTTTTCAAGATGGTTCATTTGTCCTATCCAAATCAATGAAAGCAATAGCAATGAAATGTTTGAGTCTCAGGATCCCTTCCACAATGCAACAATATAATAATAATTTAAATATCTTTATTTATAGTGCACCTTTAAAAACAATGGTTAACACAGTGGCGGTAGGTCAATAGAGGGCGCTAGGGCGCCGCCCCTCCGTGAAATATTCACTTGGATATATCTGCCAATTATTAATCAACTATTATCAATACGAAATAAATCAACAAAAATATATAGCGTTTATCCTCGTTTAATTGTGTGATATACTTGTAACTGCCAGCAACCATTTAAATGCGTCTGAATGTCAATAATTTGGGCTAGGCTAGTAATTGGTCTTTCGAAATAAAGCTCTCCTCCAAGTCAGGGGCGCCGGCCACGTTGGAGTCAATGTAAACTCGCTAACTTGTTGCTGTCTATCAAGCAGAGACAGCTTTTTATTGGCGCAAGAAAATTTGCCCTCGGGTCGCACCAGTGTGCGCCCAAGGCCAATGGTATCGCTTTTCTTTTTTGTTATCACCACATGATTGTACAATTCAGCGAATCAATCAAATAGGCTACCTCCCTCAGCAGCATTCGTGCAACACAACTACATGTAGAGAGGTCGCTAACTAGCAGAGTTGTAAGCACTTTCCACCCATTTCAGTTGCGTAATTGAACTCCCCAAGCAATGTTATACTTAAAAGAAGCAAGTAAGTTACATATTAATTTAGTCTTTCGGCCTGTAGCATATAAACAAAATTAAGCAACTGTCCCATATTTCTAACTGCATTTGAAGTAGACATTGAGACTCACAAAAAAGGAACGCTATAGGACAGTGATCATGGTTTGTCTCAATATCAGAATAACAACAATGGGTCAAATACCAATGGCTGGTGGAATGGCCATAAAGTAGGTCTGTATATGCAGTGTAAGCTTGTCCAGGTCCTGCAAGTCAGAATGTAGGTTATGAATCTGAATGAATAGTAGGTGATAGGTAATAGGTAGTGGCCATCCCCAAAATGCACCAGAATACAGGAAATCCAATCTATTAAATTCAATTTTTTTTATGGGGGGGGGGGGGGGGGGGGGGGGGAAACCCCAGACCCCCTGTCTATTACTGTGCCCCACCAACATTTTTTGATCACCAGCCGCCACTGGGTTTACAAAGTTCTTTGAAATAAGACATTTAGGAAGAGATTAAAAATAATAAATAGAAGGCATCACGTAAAAGCAAATCTATAAAATGTGTTTTAAGCAGTGATGTGAAAGAGGTTATTGATTCAGCCATTTTTATCTCTGCGGGCAGGTTGTTCCAAAGCCGTGGCGCCCTGGTGGAGAAGGCCCGATTACCTCTAGTTTAGCCTCGACCTTGGAACAGTAAGGAGGGCCTCTCCCGCGGATCTAAGGCTGTGAACAGGCTCGTACGGGGTCAGCATATCTGTGATGTACTCGGGGGCTAGACCTCGACGAGCCTTAAAAGTAATTAATACAATCTTGAAATCGATTCTAAAACAGACAGAGAGCCAGTGCAAAGAAGCTAAGACAGGAGTGATGTGATGTCGTCTATTAAAACCAGGGAGAAGCCTAGACTGCATTTTGAACCAACTGGAGGCGGGAGAGTGATTTTGTGGTTGATGCCGGTTAACAGCAGCCTGGCTCCGCCAGCCTAAGAACTTCCGCTCAATTTTCATTTCCCTTCAGTAGGCGAGTTTCAGATGCAGCCAGAGCCATAGAGATAGATAGATAGATAGTTATATCTATCACTCTGGATGAGGCATGCGGCTTCGTTTGCCATGCGTCAGAATGCATTCTGAAAAACGTCAGAGAGAAGGGGCGTGACTTCGCCACTCTATAGAGCTCGTAAATCCGCTCCTTCCGGTAAATTATAATTTAAATCCACAAACAACATATGTGTAATCCAGGCCATATAAAGACTGGGACCAGAAAATAATAGCTGTCAAGGAGTTTTTTGGTGTATTGTCAAAGCCCATCAGGGTTAACTTTTCACCACTGTTGTACAAAGTGAAAATCAAAAACAGACAGGATACAGTTACAATAGATACTTTATTGATTCAATGGTGTTGCCAGCTGACATCAGCCAGTTCTGTAGTACATAGTTCTGAGATAATCTATTTAAGTAGCTCATAGACAGTATTATAGACAGTAGTAGAAACTGCTGAAGACATATTTTCTGATATTTGTATATTGTATTATTTTGTGTTAGCATATTTTGGGCTGGTTTACTTGGGTAAAAAGATGGTCCCCACTGAAGTCAGTAAATTGGACTGTTTCTGAGTCTGTAGATGGAGCCCTGTTAAGTTTTGGTTTACCCACGTCATGTGTTATGTGTTCAAAGATGGCGCAGTTGGAACAAGGTTAAAGCAAGGTGTGTTTGAACAGGTGAGTGAATGCATGTGTATGTGTGCGCACAATTGTAAGATATGGATAGGAAATGCACGACAAATGCTTTGTACAATAAATACACTTAAGCTATCAATATAAGAAGAGGTGACAGAATCTGATTTGCAATCAATTGGTTCTGCTTCATACAAGATAAAACTGAACTGATCAAAAATGCTGTTAGAATGACACATTTACCTAATTAGCTGCAGAGTTGATGTTTATCTATACTCTGTGATAAGCATCCTCACGGATTCTCTCTGCGTATATTCTGCACTTAAATGACAGCGGTTCACACATACAGGCATGCTCCACGGGTGTCCACCTCCTCCTCCGTCACACTCTTAAATACATACAGACACCTTACACACACATGATCTTTTCAATAACCCCCCACCCCGCCAACACAACATAAAGACACCTGAGAGCAACTTCAAGTCGTGAGTTCCCTCAATAAACTCATGTTTGATTTAACCCTTAAGTGTGTCCAAAAAAAGCCCATTGAATCCTTCCACCCCCAAACCTGGGTCAATTTGAACACTATTTAATAAAATAAAATAACAATATTCTGTGCGGAAAATAAAGTGAGTCTTTGTCGACAACATTAGTAAAGCGCACTCTCAATGACATCTGTAGCTCGTAACGTTGATTATTGGTTGCTCCCCAAATAATTTTAAAAGCTGGTTTAATATTCTGTATGCCTTCCGGAATGCTGCAACACACGCCATATTCCTGCAGAGAGTGTATCAAGCAAAAGCAGAAAACAAAGAAAAAGGAGCTCTCTCCAACCGGTAGCAACAACAGTCCACACCTTTAAACCCAATCCCAGACCTGCCTCTTATCATCTCATCAGCTGGACTCCTGGGTCTGACCTCTGACCTGCGCCGCCCCCCCCCCCCCCCCCCCCCCCCCCCCCCCCCCCCCAAACTACCCCTCTGTCTCTCACTTCAGGAGGGAGATGTCGTCGGCAAAGTCCCCATTGGGGTTGATGCAGCGGGCGAAGCGCCACTGGCACACCATGAGACACAGGGGCAGCATGAAGAGCGCGCAGATGCCGGCCATGATGTAGGCGATGGTCATGAGCGTGGACTCATCCGTCTGGGGGATGTTGTAGCCGCAGTCCTCCAGCTCCACGCCGTGGTAGGGGCCTTCCACCGACGCCGTGCGGAACTCGTCGTGGACTGGGGGGCGGGGAGAGAGAGTGAGAGAAAGGGTGGGGGGTGAGGGAGAGAGAGAGGGGGGGAGAGAGCAAAGGGGGAGAGAGAAAGAGAGAATATAATATTTAGAGATAAAGAGTTACAGGTAGAGAGAAAAGAGAAAGGAGTGAGAGCAAGAGAGGGAGTGGGAAACAATGAAAGACAGATTAGACCATTGTCAAATGATAAATAATAAAATGGACTGCAGGTTAAAAAGTACATAATCATTTCATGAGAAATCAGGAGTTTCAAGAAAACAATTTACTAGTTTTCAGCAACACAATACAGAGTGCGGCTAGGAGGTCAGATCAATCTAAACTGCAACGTTTCTACATTTGGGGCAGGAAATCTGAAGCATGTATAGCTTACTGTGTAGCACTATGAGATTGCCTGATCTACAGTCTGTTGAGCTGATCCTTGCTCAGTCACCTTCCAACGACCCCCCCCCCCCCCACACACACACACAAACATCCTTCACTCACCCCTTCCTTCCATTCTCACTAGCTCACTGCATTATTCACCCCAATTCCTTCCCCCCCTATCACTCTGTCTCTCTCTCTAGCTCCCTCTGTCTCTCTCTCTCTCTCTCTTCACCGTGGCAGGTGCTGACAGCGAAGCCGATGCGTTTCCTCTGGCGGTCGAAGACCACGTAGAAGCCCTCCATGATCACGGCTCCCATCACGGTGCCCGTGCTGGACTGGGACACAGCGAACTTGTAGCAGTCCTCCTGCGCAGACGCTACGTCCTCCACCGGCCGCAGGTATTGCTGAGAGAGAGCACGAGAGAGAGAGAGAGAGAGAGAGAGAGAGAGAGAGAGAGAGAGAGAGAGAGAGAGAGAGAGAGAGTGACATCGATGGATAGATAGATGGAGAGATAGGTGAGAGAAAGGGAGCAAGAGAGAGCGAGAGAGATGAGATACGTTATAAGATATAATTGCAATACTGCACATATATTAAACATACAACCGGTAAAAAGTTAAATGATCTCTATATAGTGTATTATTTAACATGTCACTTTATAGCTAGGGTGGGCAATTCAGGGAAACCAACCAGAAAAAGCTATATTTTGAGGGTAAACCACAGAATAAATCCCAGCCCTCCCTTCAGGCCTCCCTCAAAGCCGATCCCCCAAAACAAGCCACTAGCTCGCTAGCTTCAACTATAGGTCTGCTTAGCCTTAGACTCTGTTCATGCAAATTGAGTTCACAGGCAGAGTGCGTGCATAGCCGGACAGGCAGACAGACAGACAGACAGACAGACAGGCCATCCAATCATCTCCTTCTGGCCAAATGAGATGTTTGGACAGCCTTATTGTTATTTGGCGTCATGTGGTTCAGGAGGTAGAGAGGGTTGGCTGGTAACCAGAAGGCTGCTAGTTTGAACCCTGGCTCCTCCTAGCAGAGTGTCGAGGTGTCCCTGAGCAAGACACCTCACCCTGACTGCTCCTGACAAGCTGGCTGTCAGGAGCACACACTCCAAGAATGTTGTTCAATATTGTAAAGTGCTTTTAGTTATGGTTAGAAAAGCGCTATATAAATAAAGCCCATATACCATTGACCATTACCAACCTGCTAAAGATACAGATACAGGTTTATTATAATTATATATATTTTTTATTTGTTGACTTGTTGATTGCTGTTGGGATGCAAAGAGAATCGTAGTCGAGACACAATTAATGGAAATATGAAATTAAATCCAAAGTATTAGCATATAACATTGTCCTATCAATAATGTATACAGAGATGGGTACAGTTTTTCTAATTGGTTAAGGTGCTGTGTTGTTTTTCAGAGGTTTAAGGTGGTAGCAGTATTAGCATGTTCATCTTAATCTGTTTAACATTGAGAATAGGTTAGCCTTAATCAGAGCTCCAGCATTTGTCAATGGACGTGAAGGTGCTCAGCCACCCACACACAGTAAAAGGAAACATAGCTCTCTCTCCTTTGGATTATGGTTTAATTTCCCCACCCACAAGGTCTCCTTTTCATCGCAAACCACAAAAGGAAACTTGCTTAAATAGCTAGGTTGAAAAGCTTCAGAAACTAAACATTTTAACGTTGCGTTAGAAAGCCACAAAATCAATTTATTCTGATGGCTCAGCAAGGAAAATAACACATCCTATATCATGAATTTAAGTTACATTTACATTTAGGGCATTTAGCAGACGCTTTTATCCAAAGCGACTTACAATAAGGTAATTTGTCAGAAGAAGGTGAAACAATATATATTGCGGTCGGTACAGTAAGGATGTTCAGAGAACCAAGTGCAAAGCACTATCAATAGTTAGGTTAACCCATTCCCTGTATACAACAAAGATAGCTAGGATAAGATGCTACACAACTAAGTACTATAACTAGGTACGACATACAATAAATGTGTACATTAAGTGCCAGGACGTACAACATACAATAAGTAGGAGGGGTTGTCGTATGGGTGGTTATGCATAGTCTAGGTGAACTCTGAACAGATGAGTCTTCATCAAAATCAAAAAAAAATAAACACCAAACCCTCAAGGCAGTGAAATATATCAAGGCACTAGTCCTTTCCGCACCATGAATGTGTGTGTCTCCTGACCGTAAGGCCTGGGGTCTCTCCTCGACCCCCCGGTCCTACCCTGGCCTGTTTGTTGTGCTGCAGGCTTGTGTGTGTGCTTTACCTGTGGGAGGATGGAGATCTTGAAGGACTGGTTGCGGTTCTCGCTCATCAGATAGAGGGTGATGACGGGGAAGATGTGCCAGGGGGTGGTGCCAGCCTGCCAGCACACCAGCTGCTCCCCCAGCCAGAAGCCAGAAGGAAACTGCTCCGTCTGCACGGAACCACAACCCAGAGAAGACCCAACATAGGTTAATACACCATCGTCCTGTTAGCCTACTGAGGAGAGGCTCGTTAACAACACCTCGTTAACAACAACCTGATGTGTTGTGTGTGAGAGAGAGAAAGAGAGAGAGAGGTTAATACGCCACCGTCCTATTAGCCTACTGATGAGAGGCTTGTTAACAACACCTGATGAGTTGTTGTTTAATCTCGATTTCCTACTAGTAACTAACTAGTAAGAAAACGGATCGCCTAGAGAGAAGGGTTTCCCAAACTAGGGGTCAGGTCACCAAATTAGTCGGGGTCATCCAGTCTGAGGTGGGTTGCGGCCAGACAACGCACAGAACAACCCATCAATCCAATCTTATCCAAATAGGATCACTGAAGCGGTGCTCAGAGCTTCTTTAGTGTGCTGCTGACGGGTCCCACGGACAAACTGAAAAGAAAAGTCTTCTGGGTCCCGAGGACGAAAACGTTTAAGACGCTGTTAAGTAAAGAGTCTGCCCGAAAGAAGCCTTACTGAGATAGGCCAGTTGTTATGGAAACAGGGTGACAGTATGGAAAAGGAGGCCGAGCAGTGGAGGCATTGGGAGATGCTGGGAGGCGGCAGAAAGGCACAGTGAACTACCAGGACTGACCGATGAGGCAGCTTCGATGGCCTTGACGGCTGCCTGGAAGACCTTCCTGGGCAGGCGTAGGTTGGTGGTCCCGCTGTCCACGATGCTCTTATCGTAGTTATACTGAAACAAGACACGTTGCTATAATCAAACAGCTACAAGATACAAAACATTATTTTTCTACTTCACGTCACACGTCACAATGTGTCACATTTCAACAAGCTCGTGACTTTTGTACAAGAATCATCGACGCTCCAAAAAGCCCCCCGCTCACGCCACCCAGCAAGCCAAGCTACTCCAGTTTGTGTCACACAGTTACATTTACATTTAGGGCATTTGGCAGATGCTTTTATCCAAAGTGACTTACAATAAGTTCATTTGTCAGAAGAAGGTGAAACAATATATTGCTGTCTGTAAAGTAAGGATGTTCATAGAACCAAGTGCCAAGCACTAACCATCACTAGGTTAACCCATTCCCTGTATGCAACAAAGATAGCTAGGATAAGATGCTACACAATGCTAAATTTCTAAGCTACTATAACTCAGTATGACTTACAATAAGTGCGTACATTAAGTGCCAGGATGTACAGTAGACTATAAGTAGGTGATTGAGGTGAGGTGAGTCTTGAGTCCTTTGCTGTGCAACTTGTAGTTGCACAGAAAGTAAGCGTGGATACAACGCTGTTCTTGAGTCCTGTCATTGGGAAAGTCTCTTGCTACTGACTGGCAGAAGCTCAATCTTACAGATTGTGAATTTATCTCCTCCCTCCCCAGATTTACTATCCTCCTCAACTGGAAACATTTCTCAGTTAATACGGACGTTACAGACGGCATCTCATAAAGAATAATGGCTATTCTCAAGGTTATATTAGCTAGCACACCCAACCAACCCACCTTTATCCACACACACAGACACACACATACACAGAGGTGAGAGAGAGAGGAAGAGAGAGGGGACAGATAGAGAGAGAGTGACATCGATGGATAGATAGATGGAGAGATAAGTGAGACAGAAAGAGAGCGAGAGAGATGAGATACGTTATAAGATATAATTGCAATACTGCACATATATTAAACATACAACTGGTAAAAAGTTAAATTATCTGTATATAGTGTGTATTATTTTTAGAGAGAGCGAGAGAGATAGAGAGGGAGATAGAGAGACAGAGAGAAAACACACACAAACACACGCCAACAAACATGCACACACACACACACACACACACAAATACATACACACAACCACTGTCTGCGACGCATCGGGCCTCACCTCCTTACAGTCCATGTTCAGATCCTGTCCGTTGACCTCGATGCGCACGATGATGACCTCATAGTACCACTCCCTGCGGATGGGCGTGTACCACAGCTCTCCCACGTAGAGTGACGGGTCCACTCCTCCAATGATCTGTGGAGACAGGGACCTCCACAGTAAGATAAATACACAAGCAAAAATAAATCATGTAGCAAAGTATAACCAGAACCCCTCGAGCCTCAATGATCAATAATTGTCGAAGTCCTCGTTTCAATCCAAGCAGTTTATTTCGCAATCTATCTATCTACAGCTATTTCTATCGTTATATCAAAATATATTTATATACGTTTTTATATATATATATATATATATATATATATATATATATATATATATATATACATATAAATATCTTACGCACATCACCCTCAGCTAAAGTGGCTGAGATTGGACTTAAAAAGGTAATGATATATAAAAGGTAATCTCTCTTAGTATGAGAAGGAAGACATTGGTCCTCTTATTCTCGATTTATGTAGTCCTAATATAGGAATATATATCTATATATATATAGATATATATTACAATGCAGCCAGATGTCGAAAAGTTGAATCAAAAGAGTTGGCATTTCCAAATACACATTTAATGTCATTGTACTCCTAACCCTAACCCTACTGCTGATGGCTGATGGTAATCCCAGCCAGGTCTAATGGCTGTGTATTGATGTTTGGTTTGGTATCCGTGGGTATTTAGTGATGAGTTGGGTTCTCACCATGCTACCTCCGACGGTAGCGCTGCCCAGGGAGTAGTTCTGGGTGAACCCTGCACCACACAGCTGCAGGGAGAAGAGGTCAGGGATGGAGGTCTGGCGGACCAGGGAGTCAAAGAAGGGCTCCAGCATCTCATCAGGCTGAGACAGAGAGATAGAGAGAGAGAGAGTGGGGGGAGAGAGAGGAGAGAGTGATGGGGGGGAGAGAGAGATGGGGGGAGAGAGAGAGAGAGTGGAGAGAGAGGAGAGGGAGAGAGGGGGGGGGAGAGAGTGATAAAGAGGGAGGGCGGTGAGAGACAGGGAGAGATAGAGAGAGACAGAGAGGGAGAGAGATATGTAAGTATGGGTCAGTCGGTACAGTGAAGGAAAGACATGAAGATAGAAACAGAGACAGGAATCGAGAGAAAGAAAGACATTTGAAAAACAACAACAACACCAATAGTGCTGTCATTAAGGTAAAGTCAGACATCCTCGGCCCGTTCATTACAGTGACTCTTCTCCTCCCGTCGTGTAATCCTGTTGTGTATCTCATGGAGATATCACCGTGTGTCTGCGTTTTCAAAACCACTCCTGTTCATTTGGATGTGGCTGACATTCAGAGGACCTTGTTAGTGTTTCCACTAAATAGCTGAAGTCACAGAATCACTATCATCTAGCGTTTGTTACCATAGCAACGCATGCATAAATCCCCTATTCATATGAATAAAGAAAATATAATAAATGAAATATTTTAACCCCTGTTCGGATCTACCCTGTTATGTCTTGTGCATAAAAAGGCAATGACAGATTCTGAGGTGGGAGCTGGGAGGTGTTTGAACACAGAAGTGTAGTGTGAACGTGTGTTAAAGGGACTGTAGGTACGATCCGAAGGTTGTAAAGAGAGAGAGATTGGAAAAGTCAAAAATGTCAAACGAATCACCCCAAAATCCCCTCCCTGGTGGTTCCCTCCTTAGTTACTTCACCAGTTAAAATTGTTGCATTTCCCACACCTGTGATTGCAAGAAAGATGGATGGTCAAAAAATCTGAATTGGCTCATAGAGAGGCAGGCACAGTCACCTCAAACCAGATATCCTCACGGGCGGATGGCATTGCCATTTCTAACAAATTACAACAGCTGCTTAAGTGCCCCTATTCTACCACCAGGTGTGATCTGTTTCCCAATCCTCCTCTATCCCCGAGCCTTTGCCTGACATCACCAGACCTGGTCTCGAACCTCTCAGTTCATTTTTGATTTCCAAGGAGCACTATCAACAGACATAGACCAGAAGGCCTCTGGACGCAATTGGATAGACCTGCAACCAATCAGAGCAATGGAACGTGTGACATCATGAAAACAGCGCTCCTTTAGGGTGCCCCTCTATTCTGGTATCATAGTCATCATATGAAACCCAACCCTTATAAGATAACACGGGCCAGGTCGGCTGGAAGTCTGTCTGGACGGGAGGAATGCCAGACGCTTCTACCAGAGCAAATAATGCATGAGCTTGTAGATTTGTCTGGTTCCCAGTCTACTAATCCCCCTCTAGTGACATCACAAGTGGGCGTGTCCACCCAGATGTATGCTGGTTAGATAAGCCTACCAGCTGGTGCCGCCCACTGGGCAGGCTGGTAGACTGATCCGGCCATCACGGCACCTTTAATCTCATCCCCTCCCCACCAGCCCCCATCCCGCCCATAGCTCCTCCTACCCGGGCTATCTCGGCGTAGGCCAGCCCCAGGATGCCCTCCCAGTTGGAGCCGTTGATGAAGAAGCGGTCGGACTGGATGATGGCGGCGATGTTGGCTCTCAGCGTGGCGTTGGGCCCGTGGGGCACGGACACCAGGTCGGTGCCAAGCTCGCCCTCCCAGCGGCCCTGGGTGTAGGGCACGTACACGCTGCGCCCCAGGTCCCTGTAGGAGTGGGAGCTGGAGGGGGGAGGGGGGGTTGATGGATTTGGTTGGACGGAGAAAAATGACATGTTGCGGACAAGATGTCAGGTTGGTTTGTATCGTTTTTATTGACAGTTTTAATGCAGGGATATTGATTATTGAACATTTTTGATTACAATGATCAAACCTCAGACCCAGCAGTCCTAATACGTTATACCAGAACTTCCAGGGGAACCAACAACTGGTAGGGGCAGTGTTCAGCCGTGTGTTCCTGAGATTTTCTTCTTTATAACTGCTGGCAGAGTTTGTGATTAACACATTTACACACGCCCGATTGAACCAGATTGAGGTTGTCTGCCATCAAGACTTTAGATTAGAATCTGAAGTCGGATTTGTGAGACTACAATGACTGCGACTCCGACTCGGCTATCCCTCGGTTACCCAAATATCATCGTCCCACTTGAAACCTGACACTGTCGTTTTATACGTCATGACTCTGATCCCGGAAGTGCTGTGTAAACGCACACACAAGGGTGGCATAATGCCGGCTTTGTTCGATTCTGTGTGCAAAAGCAAAGCCAGAATGATGACGGATCTTCTTTACGGAAATGTTGCTGGATCTCTGTGTCAATGGGGCCTCTGCTACCCGCTGTCAAACCAAAGCATGGGGCATCTATTTTAAGTCCCTTTAAACCTATTACAAAGTTGAAGTGCTCCATGTGGGCAAATGCGTGTCTCAGTAAAACCTTGACTTGCATGCAGAATGGTTATAGCGCCACAGTACTTTGATCTGCACACTACAATGGCCAAGGCCACTGGGAGTGGGTGAGGTGCTGTCTCAGCACTGTAGCAACTACTGTGAGCAGTGTGGTTCAAGGTCTGTACTCACAGAGAGCGGTGGTAGTATCTGCGGAGGAAGGGGTGAGACGCAGCACCCACAGCAAAGTTGCTACTGCCTGTGTCCACCAGGATGTTCAACTGAATGGAGAGAGCAGCAGAGAGAGGAAGGGGGGGGAGTAAGTCAGCTTGTTGATGACATAAGTGAGTGATAAGTGAGAGGAAGACAGATTGAGGTAGAATGAGAAAGAAGGAGGGATTAAGAGAGAGACAGAGAGAGGGAGAGAAAGAAAGGGCGTTACAGTAATAATCTTCATTGAATCTGCAGTGCTCCAGGAATCGATGTGTTTGTGGAACTGCCAACCACGTTACTTGATGAAATCGATTATATGGTGTGTTACTTCTGAATGACATCTTACTGTTTGTTTTCCTCGAGACAAATACCTCTTTTTGTGAATCTCTTTGTTTTAGAGCACTGAAAAAACAGTCCCCTAATTCATCCTCCATCTATTTCTGTCTCTCTGTCATTCTAAATCTATCTGTCTGTCTGTCTGTCTGTCTGTCTGTCTGTCTGTCTCCTGTGGAGGTGTCTATTTACTGTTGCCGTAAATTCTCTCTCTCTCTCTCTCTCTCTCTCTCTCTCTCTCTCTCTCTCTCACAAACACACACACGCACACACACTATCTCTATTTTCGCTCTCTCTTTTTCTCTTTTCCTCCCTGCTCTCTCCATCACTCTTTCCTTCTTTATCTAGTCTACCTCACTCAATCTCCCCCTCTCTCTATTTCCCCTCGGCGTCCAATGACCCCGCCTAGCTTCTGCCCCCCTCCCCCCTACCCCCCGGCAGTCTCTCCATCGTGAGGATCATATTTTGTGTGGTAAGTCAATAAAAATAAAAGCAATGGAGGATTTGCAGAGAGCAAACAAGTAGGCAGTTGTAAAGGATGTGCACTGATGAGCCGACGGGTAGACTGACAGACCGACAGACAGACGGACAGTACAGCAGATAGATTCTATTGGTGTAAACCAGCCGACTGTTTAATAATGTATTAGTTCTTAAAATATCCAAAGAGGGACCACAGTTTCAATGGAAATGAGGGCCTGAAACACTTTCAATATATATATGTATGTTTCCCTGTTATTTATTTAAAAAAAATTCTATGTCTCTGACAACCCATCAGTGTCAATCTATATTAGTGTGTGTGAATAGACTTTGTGTACTCTCACTAGCACATGTGCACAAACACAGGCACACGCACAAGCACACACACCCATTCACCATCACACGCACACGCACATACACACACACACACAAATGTACACACTGTACCACCAAAAGCAAAACATTGTGTCATCTGTCTTCTACTGTCAGGGACAAATTTGCTGACTACTCAGAATTTATATGTCCTGCCTGCTTTCTCTTTCCTGTCCCTCTCATTCACACACACACACACACACACACACACACACACACACGCACACACAGACACACTGCATCATGACGCAGCAAGAGCCACCCACCCATCCCTCCTTGTCCTATCTCCCTCCCTTCCTCCCCTTTGCTCGCCCTGCAGAGAGCCTGTGAGCTCAAGCTCTCCTCTGGCTGCTGGAGGAGAGAGCTGCACTGTGGCAACACACCAGACCTGTCACACCGTTAGTGGTCACAATGTTAGCGTCAGTGTGTGGGTGTCTGCGTGTGTTTTTTTGTGTGAGGGAGTTTGAGAGAGAGAAAGAGAGAGAGAGAGAGAGAGAGAGATACAGCCAAGAGAAAGAAACAGAGAGAAAAAGAGAGAAGGAGGTGGGAAACAGACAAAAGACAGATGGACAGTTTTCACAATGATAAATAATGAAAGAGAGAGCAGGTTAAAGAGGGAATGCAAGAGAGAAGTGTGTGCGCTTGTGTGTGTGGATTTTTGTGCAATTCAGTGTCTGCACAAGTGAGTGAGTGTGTTTATGTGTATTTGAGTGTGTGCTTAGTGTGTGAGTGCGTGTGTAAGGGTTTATGTGCGTGCATGCGTGTGTTTGTCTGTGTGTGTGTGTGTGTGTGTGTGTGAGCGAGAGAGAAAGAGAGACACTGGCAAGGGATTTGCCTTCCCCTGCACCGCATTGGGATTTGGCCTATTTGGGAACTCAGTGGACTCTGCCGACATCCGACTCCAAGTTGGTTCCAACATTTAGCTCTGCAGCATAGCATTAACTTGTGAAAGCCCAAGAACTCTCCCTTGACTTACATCAAGTTCTTTATCTACCACGTTGCCCCTGTCTCGCACTCGCCTCTCTCCTATCCATTTATGCCAGTGTGACCTTACACTGTAACACCATTTTTGGAGGGTTAAAAGTAGTGCTGCACGATTAATCGAATTGCAATCGCAATACCTTTGCGATTGTATAAGGCAAAAGGCTGCGATTAATTATAATTTTTTAGTATTTTCTTATTTATTCTATTTATTTTATTTAGTTGTACTATTGAGAAAACCTAACAAGTTTGCACTGCAGAAATGCCTTTATTTTGAAAAAGATTTTTTTTATTTTTTTTATTTTGTAAAATATTGTTATTTTGAAAACAGTACTGTACACATTTTTTATGCTAGTTTAAGTTTGTATGTTTGAGTTGAGAAATAAACATTTTAAAATTATCAGTAATCTGTGTGCATTTTCCTTGAAAACCAAGCAAGTAGACTCTTTTGACTCATTAGACTCATTAGATTAGAGTAGACTCATTTGTTTATTATATCGCAATCGCAAATCGCAATATTGTCCACAATAATCGCAATATGACCTTTTCACCAAATCGTGCAGCACTAGTTAAAAGGGAACTTCACCCTACCCCTCCCCCACTCTCTGTCCATGGCCCTCTGTGTGCCAGCCTGTGCCCCACAGCTGCACCCAGCTAGCACTTCTCTCTCTACGGAATTAATGGTTCCTTTATTCCCCTCTCTCTCTCCCTCTATCTACTTGCCAGCCACATCCTTCTATCCTTCTCGGTCCTGTTTACACACATACACATATGAACACCATGACCATCTGCTCCGACCATGATGTGGATCATTGGAATGTGGTACAACTAAGCCTAACCTCTACATCTTTATGATTTATTTAACGTATTACACTGGCCTAAACGTGTCGACGGGAATACAATAACTCCAATGAGGTGGTATGTTCACCCTGGCGCTGCAAAGTCAGTGACTCCAGGTCAGCTCTGTCTGTGGGCGTGACTTTACAGAGACAGATAAGAGCGCGAGGGGGGGGGGGGGGGGGGGAGAGAGAGAGAGAGAGATTTACCTTCTGCGGGGGCGAGCCCACCGCCATTTCCACGTAGTAGCCCTGGCCGGACTTCCCACGCAAGTTGTCGATCATGTCCACAAAGTTAACACCCTTGATGCCCCTCCGTCTCCGCGTCAGCTGCCTCCCCGGGACGGAGTCGCGGGGGGCCGCCGCGGCCGGTGCGTCTGTGCGCGCGCCCTGGCGCAGTGGGAGGCGGATCGCAAGAGGCAGGCCTGAGGTATTGGGTACTACAGAATGACCCGTGCTGCCATCAAGAACGCAATAAGTCACACATAAAAGCACCGCCCAGCAATGATATGGTGTTTCCATCTTGTACAACATTCTTCTTTTGGGGGGTTTTACTCCGAGATCCGCTCACTTTTGCATCTTTACGCAGTCAGGTGTTGATGTTGCGCAAATGACAGTTGAATGCATTCTAGCAGTAGACAGAAACCCCGGTGTTTAGCCCTGTATTGATTTTATATTGGCCTTGGTTCCTTGGCTACAGCACTCTCTTTAAATCGGCTGCATTCACCTTGTGCAAACTTATTCTAGTCCATGATATTCTAGTCTTAGAATATGATGATTTCAACTCAGTAGCTAGTCGTCTTGGGAACATCCAGAACAAAATAAAATCCTTGCAGTAATCTGAGGTGGACCTGTGTGTTAATTCCTTCTGACAGAAGATGCATAGCCTATATGATGGGCTTCGTCGTCAAAAAGGTCCGATGGTCAGCAAGCCGAAGGCCTCTCAATAGTCCTCTGATCCTGGTCCGTTATGAACAAAATGATCTCTGTCATATGGGACATTATAATCCGCAGCATTTTTTTCCTCCCCGTCCACCCTTTTCTCCACCCTCCGTCTTCCTTCCACCTCCTCCTCCATCAGCGCATCCTTCAGAGCTGAACCTCTCTCTGCAGCCGCTCAACCCGGAAGTAACGAGAACACCGATGCATGCTGGGAGCAGCAGTCTTTTTTTGTTGTGGAAAAATAAATCGGTATTTGAAACAGTTTAGTCCGTTTTTATTAGTTGATGTGACATTAAAAAAACGATATTTTAATCTTTTTGTGAGCATGTCAAAAACCAACCACTTAGGAGAAATAAACAATTACTCGAATGTAATTCGACTGTTCTATAACTGCTTCTACTGCTAATTATACTATCAATACTCCTAATAATAATCTATTATAACTATATATTACTATCATTATAATTATTATTATTATTATTTATTTATTTTTATTATTATTATTATTATTATTATTATTATTATTATTATTATTATTATTATTATTATTAATATACTCTTCTACATTTATATTTATCCCAGGTATGTTCTCTGTGGTGATAAACCAACACAGTCCCAGTAAGAGGGGAGAGGAGAGTAGGAAGTCTGTGGCGACCCGCTGGCTTCGTTTATCCTCTCGGCTCTGTTCGCTGTGGACCCCTTCTGGTGGAGCAATCCAGACGGCTCTGATAGCACACACGTCTTGTCCTCCGGACCTGGAGAAGGTAGGAGAAAAATTATATCAAAGTCAGCTGCTCGTCAGTCTATGGACATGTTATCACACCCTTGGGTCCTCTGATGAGTGGCCAAAGTATCAAAGTACTGTTCTATTTGAATATCTAAATCAATTGACCTTGTGTGTGCATAAATAGTCACTGCTGAGATAGAAAATAATAGATTAGAATAGAAGAAATCAGACACAACTGTATTTGTACTGAAACCATCAAACGTGGCATGAAGATTTGACTATGCTTTGAAATAAACGAGGGCTATTGGAAATGAAAGCACAAGATCTCCTGTGAAATGAATGCACATATGGCAGACCACGAAACCCTTACACGGATCATGGCAGTCAAAGCACTGAAAAACGCTATTAAAGTAACGTGAAGAAGATGTTTCAGCAAACAATCCTCAAGATCTATGCCAACCCTTCGTTTTTTAGCCTTTCATGAGCACCAGATTGGTTGAATTGTTATGGATTATGAGAGTCAGTAAAGGAGCTGCACTCACCTGCAGAGGTCTGGGACCCCCAGCCTGTGGGCTCCGCCGCCGCTTCTGATTGGGCCTCAGCTCTGCCCTCTGCTGGGTGCCATGCAACCATGGACCTGGCCCCGCCCCCCCTGTTCAAAGAGGAGAAGCCACACACACACACACACACACACACACACACACACACACACACACACACACACACACGCCCCCCCCACACACACACACAAACACACAGACACACACACACATACACACACGTACACATGCAAGCACACTCACGCATGCACACACATGGAGTACACCCACATGCAAATACACACACACACACACACACACACACACACACACAAATGCAAGTACACGTCCCCTCCAAACACAGACACACAAATACACACACACACACGCACAGATGCACACACGCACACAGACATATTGAGTACAAACTGCTGTCTGTGGTCTGTGCTGTTCAAAGCCAACATAATTCTCAGGGAAAAAATACAGACTTAGATCAAATCAAGCAGTACCCTCAGCAAGTAAAC
Source organism: Pollachius pollachius (assembly GCF_949987615.1). NCBI lineage: Eukaryota > Metazoa > Chordata > Actinopteri > Gadiformes > Gadidae > Pollachius > Pollachius pollachius. The sequence continues at coordinate 23,675,201 of NC_136936.1, forward strand.
AAAGGTCTAAAGTTGAGTTCACTTTGAGAGCCCGGTCTTATCACTTGTTTTCCAGCTGATAAATGTCCAAGGGATAACCTGTGGGCCTGTGGGTTTGAGTTGGCAGTGAAAGATAATGATTCCTGTATCGGGTGATTGGTGAGATGTCTGAATGTAATCATACTAGCAGTCAGATCCACCAAAAGTAAAATCCCTGTGTCTCTCACCAGTCCTGGGCATCTGTTGTTCGAAAGCCTTTGGCGAACGGGTTGCTGGCAATCTTTAATTGGGTGATCTGGGAGCAAGAGAGGGGTAAGAGATGGGAAGAGGGTGTAAGGGAGACATGGCAAGAACCACTAATATAGGATGACAGGGCACATGTTGGACACATGCTGTGCCTATCATGCTATATAAAATAATAAGCAATGTTTTTTTTCTCAAAGAACAGGAATTAAACTACTACAATGATCCTCCACACAAACAGGTGCAAACAAACAGGAGTTGAAGCTGAGTGCACTTGGTTTATTGGCTCTGTTTTCTCCCTACCCTTTGGTTCTGGTACGCGGTGACAGCGATGAATTGGGTCTCAGGGAAGGAGAAAGAGCAGAAGTTCCGTTGGGCGTGCAAGTGGCTGTTGGGCGCTGGATCCACGTAGATGACGTGGAGCCGGGGCTGGTAGCGATGCATGGAGTTGAGAATCATCTGGAGGGGAAGACCATGAAAGAGCATCACAGGTCATCCCCGCATGCCACATGATAGGTGCATCATTATAAAACGGTGAATGGGGTGCACCCCCTTTTGGTTTTTCAAAGTCAAATGTAAAACCATGAGCATGAAGCAAAGCATATAGGCACGAAGCACATAGGCACAAAACACATAGACACCAAACACATAGACACAAAACACATAGACACCAGACACATAGACACAAAACACAATAAAATGTTTTCTGACATGGCCGTTGTCGTCCAACAAGTTGTTGGTGAGCTTCAGGGCATCAAAGGACACGGTCTGCTTCATCCACTGGGCCCCCCTCCCCGGGGAGTCTGGGTGGAAGTGCATCCTTCCTGGAGCCGAGATGTCGGCTCGGCCGGCCACCAGCCAGGAGGAGCTGTGGAATGCGTACCTAACAACACGCCACCGCCAGCATCACACAGAGACGTCATGTTAACAACAACGCTGTCCCAGAGACACACTGCACTCCGGCCCTGGGTCTGTCCCTCCCCTGTACCTCTAGGACAGTGTTGTTATGGACAACACACCGCCACCATCACACACAGACGTCATGTCAACAACATCACTGTCCTAGAGACACCGTGCACACCGGCCCTGGGTCTGTCCCTCACCTGTATCTCTTGTCATCCACCGGGATGAAGTCCATCAGCAGAACGTATTCAGCGCTGGGGTCCATCCCTGAGATCCCCACCTGGAATGTTGGGAACATCCTCCTGGACACACACACATACACACACGCACACACACACACACACACACACACACACACACACACACACACACACACACACACACACACACACACACACACACACACACACACACACACACACACACACACACACACAGCTATTCATTGAATTCAGAAATACAAGCTACGTATTTTTCTATAAACATACTGAAATAAATGCAAGGAGCTGGAAAGAAGGGAGAGGGTGGTTGATAATGATTGTGTGTGTGCTCCTCGTCTCTGTAGGCTACCGTACATACCTCCCAGCCTTGGTGACGATCATCTCCGTGCCGAGCTGATCAAACTGCTGCCACAGCACTTGCATTTCCAGCTGAACTCTGACCCTGCCGACCTGGGGTGCTTTTGAGCATGCGAGGGAACCCTGCTCCTCACAGCAGGACTGGGACAGCTCAATGCCCTGGAACAGCTGGTGCCCTGCTTGCCAAGAGAGGAGAGGAGAGGAGATGAGAGAAGAGGAGAGGAGAGGATAGGAGACAGGAGTGGAGAGGACAAGATATGAGAGGAGACGGGAAGAGAGGAGAGGACAGGAGAGGAGAGGAGACGGGAGGAGGAGAAGAGTGGAGATGGGAGTGGAGAGGAGAGAAATGGTGTGAAGTGGAGAGGAGAGGAGAGGAGAGGAGAGGAAAGGAGAGGGGAGTGGAGAGGAGAGGAGAGAAATGGTGTGGAGTAGAGAGGAGAGGAGAGGAGACAGGAGATGAGAGGACAAGAGAGGAGAGGAAAGGAGAGGAGAAGAATGAGAGGGGGGGAGAGGAGAGCAGAGGAGAGGAAAATTGAGGGGATGAGCGGGGAGGAGAGGAGATGAGTCGGTAGGAGAGGAGAGGAGTTGAGTTGGGTGAAGTGCGGGAGGAGAGGAAGAATAAAGCAGAAGACAGGAGTGAAGAGAAGAACAGAGCAGAATAGTTAAGAGGTACGTACATAACCCTAATTGCGTGATGCACTTTATTAACTATTTCCTCACTGTAATGCCTGCATTGATCACACCTTCATCCTCATATCAAAAACCACAACACTAACAGACCTTCCCAGCATTGAGGGGCTGACACTACCAACATCCATAAAAGTACATTCTTCTAGAATTGAAAACCTAAAAGCAAAACTGATAACAATAATCCAGTGGATTTACTTACTGTGCATCTCTTGTGTCTGCCTGCTTCCTCTGTATCCTTCGACCCAGAAGTTGACCTGATTACTTCATTATTTGAATGTGGATTGATTGGATTGATAGTTTTCTTATTTTTGCTCCTCTTGGTTAAAATTTCAACTCATTTCAAAAGTTGTGTTCCAATTAAATTTAAAAATTAACAACCGCTGAAACAAGAATTGAGTTTGTTGATATCACACTAAATCCATGGAACAACCCGGAACCATTGGAGTTGTCTGAGAGATATTCGCCAATGTTTTGTGGTGTAGCTCCTAACCGCTTCTAGACTCAACATTGGGTGTAATCGAAGGTGCTCGCTCTGTCCTCTGTGGTCCAGGGCTGGCAGTGGTTGTAGTCGCTGTGTTAACGTCAAGGTTTTTATATGTCCTGACCATCTCGCCCGGGGCCTCCACACGCGGCCCATCCATTACCATTCTCTTAGGACCGGTGACATGCAACCATCTCAATCGCATGGCAGATACAACCACACACACACATACATACGCAGGCACACACACACATTCACGCACACACATGCATGCATGTACGCACACAGGCGTGCACAAAACGCACACTGATACTTTGCTGGAAACAAACATGAACTCCCCTGCTTGCAACCATCGAAAATGTTTTATCATTTTGGCTAGTTATTGGGTGTGGACAGATGGCCAGAAACAGCCTCTATTATTTAAAGAGCATTTGTGCCTGGATTCACAATTTCAACACTACACTAATTGGAGTTATTACCTCATGAGTGACGGGGAGACAAGTACTCCCTCCCTTCAAGAAGTTGCAATGGATATTCCCCAAAAAATGTAAGGGGTGCACCTTACACCATAACATGTTTTATCTTCCCTGTAATCAAAGTACAAAGTGGATTTATTTTAGATAACATGATCGGTGTGCATAGGTTTGAATGTATATGTGCGTGTGTGTTCCAGTGTACATTCCGTCGTGCCTCAGGCGTGCATGTGTGTGTTTCCAACCCCATGTGGCGGACTGATGGGCCGGTGTTGAAAGCTGGGACTGGAGCCTGGGGGTGAGGGGGACTGATCCCTAATAAAGAAACATATCCAAACTGCAGCCCGTCAATATCTCCCTCCTCCACCTCCATCTCTCTCTCTCTCTCTCTCTCTCTCCTAATCAACTCATTACTCACAGTTAACAGGAGCACAAGCAAATTCATAAAACAAGCTTTTATGAATAGAGCGGGTTGCCTGAAAGTTACTGCGTTCTTTTTCGATTGGAGCTTGTGATCAATCAGAGCTCCACAATAGGCTCTCTGCGCTGAATGACCTGAAGGGGTCACCATAGGGGTGAGAGGACAAGTACAGCCATCTGTAGACTCTTACTCTGAAAATATGGTTATGTTCCAGGCATGATGTGTGTTTTAAACTCTAAGATGTTACATTGAAGATATTTTGGATGGATGATTTACATATTAGCACTTGTAGTCGTAGTATAGTATATTGTATATCATGCTGGTTAACCTCATTAGAAATCAATGTCCAAATATTGAACATATATTTTCCTCTCTGGAAGGATGCTTGATGTCAAAGGATATATGAATGAAAATTCAGAGCATGAATTAGTATGAAATATTCATATCTTTATTGAGCTGTATTTGATGTACAGTTTTCTTCAGACAAGCAGCAATACACAAGAGTTTTATGCACTGGTGAGTATCCACATACATGTCCAACACAACACATAATAAGTTGTTCATAGCACATAAAGCACATGCGTGTTGAATATGTACGTGTCCTTGTATGTCTTTGCTTGCATGAGTTTCCGCATACATGCATGAAGTGAGGTGTGTGTGTGTGTGTGTGAGTGTGTGTGAGATCGAAAGCTATTGAGTCCCACCATTCTGTTGCAGAGAAAGTGCATCAATTTGGCTTCACACAAAGAAGTAGCGGTGTGTGTGTGTGTATGTGTGGGGTCTGAGAGAAGAAGGGGGTAGGGGGGAGAAATTGAAGGAATGATGCATAGGGGGACAAAGAAGGAGCGATTAGTCGGCCGGAAGCGGGTGGTTGTGTAGCATGTCTAGCTCTTGCTCATGGAGGTGGCGAGGGACTCGTAGAGCATGGCGAGCATGGCCCTGGCCTCCTCGACCAGGGGCTCTGCCTTGGTCTTCAGGCTCTCCACATGGGGGGCCACCTGCTTCTTGACGCCTTCGATGTCCAGGGAGCCGGCGGCAGTCTTGGCGTCGGTGAAGGCCTTGGTCAGCTGCTCTTTGTACTCCTCCACGTAGGGGGATGCCATGGTCTTGAGGCCCTCCAGGCGCTCGGTCAGCTTGCTGCGCACGGACTCCACGATGGGCATGAGGGCGGTCTTGGTCTCCTCCACGTTCTTGGACACCTTGGCGGTCAGCTCGTCAATCACGGGGTCCAGCTTGAGCCTGAGGGCGTCCATCTGGGCCTTGTGCTGCGCAGAGTAGTCGCTGATGATGGGCTCCAGCAGGGTGCGGTACTCCGCGATGTGGGCATCCACAACCTTCCTCAGGGCTTCACGCTTGGGGGCCAGGTCGGTGCGCAGGGTCTCGACGTCGGCCATGATGGAGGCACGGACTTCGGTGGTGGCTTCCATGACCTGGTTGACGACGGCGTCGGTGTAGGGCTCGGCGCCGGCCTGGGCGGTCTTGATGCTAGCCTGCAGGCTGTCCAGGCTGGAAGCCAGCTGGGTCCTAGGGGAGAGGGGAGGGATGGGAGTGGTCATTGCCTGAAGGGACCAAAGGAGGGCCCTTATGGTGTGGAGCGGAGAAAAGGTGGGGTTGCGTGGCCTTACTTGTATGACTCATACTCTGTACCATCGAGATGGTCCAGGGCGCGAGTGGCACTGTCCTTCACCTGATCCAGGTACATACCAACAGCCGACCTGATGTGGGCCAGCTGGCTGGGTGCATCGGATTGCATGGCAGCGGCATGGGAGCCTGGAAGAGGAGGGCAGAGATTAGGAAGGAGTACAGTTTGAGTTCAAGTTTGAGAGAGGAAAACATTTTTTATTTTATCTAAAAATATTTTTAGTGTTGGAAGAATGCCGGATAATAGACAAAGACGACATAAACTAGGGTATTGTGCTTGATAAATATTTTTGGGGGCATGTAATAGTAAAGGAATTCGGTTGCTGCAGAACTTACCAACAGCCAGCAGAAGGGCAAGAGCAAGAGCGACGAATTTCATGGTGTTGGTCTGAGGAGCAAAGAAAAGAGAGAAGAGGTTATTTCACATGTTATTGCTGTAGGAAATAAAACCTTAGTGTATTGAGATAACAAATCCATACAAAAAAATATTAAAATTGCAAGAAATCCTGCAAACAATCCTATGTAGCTATTGAGCGTTTTGAGTCACCCAAGAAAGCTATGAAGCTAGAAAAAACTGAAAATTTAAAATACAACAGAATAGCAAATTACAATGACTTTTATCCCAGAACTGTTCCCGATATAGTCAGCACTAGATATCCCTGAGCCCATTAAACAAGTCTCTAATCTCTGGGCAGATTATGTATTGGTACAGAAAGTTATGTGGTATGCATCAGATCAGCTCTACTCCATAATCTCCACTTTAAATCTCACACACACACTCGTCAGTATGAATAAATGATGTGAAAATGTGACTAAAGTAAATTTTCATTTAAAAGTGTCTCAAAAAAATATAAACTATTTAATATACTCATTCACAGTACTTCTAAAACAATGTCAAAGAAGGACATTGAAGCAACTATCTGAGGAAAAACCCATGCTAAACAAAAACAAGAATAAACTACTTCCATGTCCTGCCTTCTCAGCCAAACTCTGAATTTCTCCCAAACTCTGAGACTTGGAAAGTGAGCTGGGAGCTCTTACCTGGTGGAGTGGGTCCTCAGGAGACTGAATGACTGGAGCGTGAGGAAACTCTTTATACTGTCTGGTCGGGGGTGGGGGTAGTGGTGGGAGGACTGTGTGTCTCCGTGGAGGTAGATCTCAACCCCTTCACCCCCCCCCCCCCTCCCGTGTTAGCCGTTACCCTCAGCAGGGGTTCGGGGGAGGGAGGTGATGAAGAGACGGGGGGGGCACTGAGTTGGTGGGTTCAACGGTCGCCTGCTGAGAACAGAGTCATTTGGTGGCAGTCAGCACAAAGGGAGTCGAGAAAAAAAGAAAAAGCAACATAGACACGCATGCGCACACGAGACCTTAGCTGCATTGGGCCGCTTTCAAAATTCAATACTTAGGAAATTATGTTTAATAGACGACACGGGACAGAAAACGCAGCAGTCAAAGTCCAACACTGACTCGCCGATTGAACTGTGACTCAACAGTGTCCAAACACTTCCACTGTGCAAACACTTTTCACAGACTCTATGTGAGACAGCCAGACCGACACACATGCAGAAAGCACGCTGACTCACACCTTTTGTTGTAAAATACACTTTGCAAGATAATGAACAGGGTGATTTTCCCCGTGGTCACGTGAGGATTGAAACACTCTGTAAAACTCTGCCAGTGTTCCCGGACTTCGTGGCTCCCATTTGCTGGGGTTGAAACGGCCCGCAGCCGAGCCGTCACCACAGGCCCCGCGAGAGGAACTTGGATCAAAGTCAGGAGAGACAACAGACCTGGCCTCTGCCTCAGAGGAACATGGATGCATAAAGCTATAAAGACATTAGAGTGACAATGTAGATAAAACATTCTTTTAAGTTATAATGGCTATTTGTTGCTATTCTATCTCTTTAGAAAGGCAGGAAGGGGAAGTATAAATGTGAGATGGGGAGAAAAGATTGTGTCTATTGTGTGTGTGTGTGTGTGTGTGTGTATGTGTGTGTGTGTGTGTGCGTGTGACTTTGACTGTGTTAGTGTGACTGTGTATGCGTGAGTGCATCAGTCTGTGTGTATGAGTGAGTGCATCAGTCTTTGTGTGTGTGTGTGTGTGTGTGTGTGTGTGCGTGTGTGTGTGCGCGTGGGTGTGTGTGCGTGTGTGTGTGTGTGCTAGGAGGTGACTGGGGGTCTGGGGGTCTGTGCGAGAGAGGACCCCCGTAGCTCTTCAGACCCCCGTAGCTCTCCACTTCTTTCCCTCCTCACTAATAATGCTAATTGGTCTTTATCAGCCATGTGGTGGCCCTGTATCTTATCAGGTCTACTGTGAGCAGGATCAGACCCCCAGCCTGACTCCATGGAAGGCACAACACAATAATAATAGCAAATTTAAATGAAATTAAGTGTTTTTTAACATATTGAAATAACTAATTGAAAAACAGAAAATGTTTTTAAGTGGCTTGTTATTTTTTAAGATACACATAAAAATAATTCTGCCTTAATGTTGATCAACAGTGCTGAATTCAAATGAAAAGTTAGTGTTTGTTAACATATTCAAACAACTAATGGAAAACAAGAAAATGTTTTTAAGTGGTTTGTTATTTTTTATGATACACAGAAAAATAATTCTGCATGAATATAGATAGACCGTGCTGAATTCATGTGTCATTGAGTTGAGTGGGACTATGTAAACACACCGTTGAAAATGAGGATTGTCGATAAAAGGGCTAAACTAAAGGACAAGAAGTGGCCGTGAATTTGGTCCTAACTGAACTATATGTCTGGGTATGTCTTATTAAAATGCACCTATCAATGTGCAAGCAGAGGAAAATATTCATAGAGAGACAAACTACACAGACACGCACAACCACTCATTCAATACCCTGCCAAATAGCCATGTTGCAATGTTTAAAGAAAAGCCCAGATTTGCAGTGATGTGCATCACAGCCCTTTATTGTGTAAGTAAGTGGGCATTAATGTGCTCACTCTCTCGATTAAAGATCAAAGGGTGATCCATGTACATGCTGTTGTCGGTTTCGTCACTGGTGGACTTCGGCCTGCTCTGTGTCAGTCAGTTATATGTGAGTTCCACCAAGCATAGCCTCACTAGGACAGGGAAGAGAAAGAGAACATTTTGATTAATACCTTACATACTGCCTAAAGACAACACTGACACTCAAAGACCTGAAAAACGCTGGGCATTAGCAGCACCGGTATTGAATATTTACTGATCACATACGATGGATGCCTAAGCCATAAAGCCAGACGATACTGACATCTCATCATTGCTCCAAAGATAAACTTAAGCCCCGGTGATGAACCTAATTACTTTTCTTCTTTATCTCCAGCCACGTGTCGTGCATTGTGAGCGGTGTATTGCACCCATTGTGAAATACGTGGTACAAGGTTTGCATAGTTATCATGTTATCATTCATTCATTGGTGTAATGGCAAATATGTCTACATGGTTCTTGCAATGTACAAAATCCGAAACACACAGTGTGGAATTTGCAACGGACGTTATGTAACATGTTGCTGAGATTGTAAGATAAAATATATGTAAAATTACAGTGAATGACACCTACTTGTTTTTAGAGAAAAATCCAAAGTAAGATAATTAGATTAGACCAAGATAATTAGACTTTGTATGCATATCTTCTGAAAATGCAACAAAGGAATTTGAGGAAGTGACTAGCAGGACAACAATGTTTTATTCCAATGCCATTTATTCGGCTTATTTCCATTCCTGTGGAGATTTCAGAGTTGGGCTGGATAAAATCCGCCCATTCACATTCACAAGACAATTCACCAACACTTTCTCCATATAATGACTCACTTTGCCTTTCAAATTCATCAATTCACATTGTTCATGGCTTCACACCCAGACACCATTGTTGTGGTGCCCTTTGGTTTTAAGTGTTGAAGACCAGAGGGGTTTTCAACCAGCAAACTAAACAAACTCTCACAAACTCCTTCCTGAGAACACTTGACTGATCTCCTGCCATTTGGCCTCCCAGAAAATAACATGAGCTCTAGTTTTTAGCCGTTGTTTATGTACTGTTGTGTACAATCTGCAGTGTGTATGCAATGCATTCATTAATATTTAGGATATTTGGTATGCAAACCATGAGTTACCATACAGATATAAGGCAAGGCTAGGAGTCAGCCTCATGCTTAAACTCATTACGGAATCAAACACAGAATCCTGACAGTACTAACTGATACTATCTGACTGTCTCATGGCACATATTTATTACATAGGCCTGTATATGGGGCAGCCCTTCCCCGTATACATATATATAAGATAAGATAAGATAATGTGTTCAGCATCATCAAGACTGAATGCATAGCCCCTGATGACCAGGGGTACAACTAGGACCGGTTCTTATCTGCCACAGCAACCTTTGGGACTGTCCTCATTGCCCCACACTGATTCGGCTCCAATGATGAAGAGCTGCTCATCCAGATTACTGTGGTCACAAGAACTGTGCCACAGATAAGTCCTAATCATTCGATAAGTGTTAAAATGTCTGCTTTCAAAATTCCCCGAAAGTTAAGTGTGTTCACATGCATGCGCAAGTTAAAATGGGGAGTAAATAATTGGTTCTCAGGCGATTCAAAGCCGCGCTAACAATGCACAATTAATGACATTGTATCAGGACTTATTTCACAGGTCTAAGACGAGGACTGTAAGCTGGAGTTCTCTCATTCTAACAAAGCCAGCTGTGTGGTAATTACTCAGAGCTGATAAATATTTAATACGTAATTCTACCACTTAATCAGGCCCTGTCTGGGGTTCAGAGGTCAAGTCGTTGCTCCAGCTGTCTCTAGATGAAGCACAGATCACAAAGCAGCAGGGGAGGTTATCTCAGCTGTAAACAACAGTGAGGCGTGTTGTTTACAGCTGAGACACACACACACGCACAAACCCCCACACACACTCTCACACACACAAACACACACACACACACACACACACACACACACACACACACACATACACATCAGTAATATGATTTAGCAATCTCACATCTGCTGAGGACACTTCAGTTTTGATACAGATAGCCCTGTGTTACTGTAGGTCGAATCTCCCTGTGTGTGTGTGTGTGTGTGTGTGTGTGTGTGTGTGTGTGAGTGTGTGTGTGTGTGTGTGTGTGTGTGTGTGCGTGTGTTTGTGTGTGTGTGTGTGTATGTGTGTGGAAGTCCTGTGAGTATGTGAATGTGTGTGTGAGAGTGTGAGTGCGTGTGTTTGCGCGCGTGTGTGTGTGTGTGTATGTGATTGTGTGTGTGTGTGTCTGTGTGTGAGAGTGTGTGTGTATTTGTGTGTGCGTGTGTGTGTGCATAAATGCACACGCCTGCATGTGTGTGTGTGGTTGTTTGCATGCATGTGTGTCTGTAAGGGGATGGGAAAGCAAGTAAAGTAGGAGCGTCCATGTGCAGAGACGCTGCTGACGACACACGCACACAGCCAACAATGTATACTGTGACACTGTGTCCTTGTTTGGTCCGGATGGTTGAGACAATGCGATCCACGGGGGGCTTGATGCTTGGTTTTTGTCTTTGTGCCAGTGCCTGAACTCTTTGGTTTTGGTTACTGCTATTAACCCAGATAAACCAATAAACTACTTTTTAAACTGTTGTCAATGCTTGTGCTGACACCATACTCTTAGAATATGACACAAACATAGCTTTTATATATTTTAAACAGAGAGCCTGAAACTTTGACTCACCTTGACATTTATTATCTTTTATTTAATATTCATACTTTTTACTAGACTTTAAAGAGGTTTGTCCCGCTCACAAATTGTTCTTGAAAATTTCTGATATTTACAGTGTTTTCTTCTTAAGAGAGCCTGCTGGTAGATGAATAATGTTTTGGAGATTAGGAGATGAAACATACCCAGCCACCATCGCTAAGCTGATGACCCGTACTTCCATTTTATATCTCTGGCTGTTGTTGACTGCAGTTTAAACACCCACAGTCTGTGTTGAATGCTTCTGTTCTTGCTAATCACAGAGGAATAGACAAATTACTGGCTCAAAAAGAGATGCACATCCCTTCACCTCGTATAGGCTATAAATCAATAAAAAATGTCATACTTATGTAAAAGCTATATTAAGATTGCATTGCCACACCAAATAGATAGATAAAACAATACATGCCAAAAAATTAAAATCAGCTGTATATTTAAGAATGAGTTAGTATGATGATAGTAGGATTAACTGCAATTTAATAACATGCACTGTGGTTTCCTAAACCACAGGTATGTTTTTATAGTAAAACCATTTTGTGCAGCGTAGGTGTTGAGTTGATCATCTGGGTTCCAAGGCTTGTTTGTAGTTCTTTACCTACTATTTACCAAGAAGGGGCATTCACCCTGGTACAATAACCAAACCACCCACGCTGGAGCCAAAAACAAATAAAGACATAGGATAGGGAAACTCTTTAGCCAAATTCAAGCAATCTAACCAAGCAATGGAATTTCGAGAATATATTTAATGCAAAGTTGAGACATTGGGTTTAAGACGTAAGACGAAAGGGAAAATAGCTAAGGCTGTGTGGAAATGGTATCTTTTATTTTGGAAACTATCATCTGATAACTGGGAGATACAAGAAAGTCAATTTACTCTATGAAGTCATTCATAGAGTAAGAGTATAGTTTTATACAGGTATGACTGTAGTACGGTAGATATAGTTGGTTTCATATAGGCTAGCTTATTAAAATGACCAAGAGGATTCAGCCATTTTACGCAATACAAATATTGGATCTGAAGAGAGAGTAATTGATTTGAGTCAATGTTCCGTTCCTCCTCACGTGTCCCCTCTTGTGGAAAAAAAACGATGAGAGAAAAACTCAAATAGTACAATATGGTGACTACGTTGTATTAGATCCACAGACCGACTTGGCATATGTAATAGTAATGTGTGCAAAAAGCATGCCTACCACTCGGGTTTCACAAAGGCCAGTGATGATTCCTATATTTCTATTGCATTAACATACACTGAAGGCGCATATTCAATAAACTATCGTTATTTTAAATCAGTCTACTTGGCCCACAGGGTATTTCATTTTATGGTGCTGTTTATGAATAAAGAAGAAAAAAACAAGATAATTCTCAGACATCAATTTCCAATACTTTTGATAAACGATGTGAAATGAAATCAAGGTAGAGCCCAATTTTCTCTTTGTTTACATTTGCATTTATACACTATACAGTAAATATCTCATCCTGTGTTTTCCGCTGCTGCTGGGATGTTGCAAGAAAGGAATTTCCCCTCCGGGAATTCATAAAGATGTTATCTATGAATGTATGTATGTATCTATCTATCTGAATGCCACCCATATACGTTGTTTTCTTCTTACGTCTGTTAAACATCAGAACAAGCTGCATCAAAATGAATCGCGTCTTGCGGTCCAAAGACAGACGCACCTCGAGGATCCGCATTCCCAATCCCAACAACAGCCACGCTGCGCGAATGCACACTGCAGCGCGTAGCTAGCCAATCAAAACACACAGCACGTAGCCATCCAATCAAAACGCACAGCACGCAGCCAGCCAATCAAAACGCATAGAACGTAGCCAGCAAATCAAATAGAGGTTTGCGATGACGCTAGTGCGTCCAGCGGAAGCGGGCTGTGGCGTCCTTGGAGATCGACTGACTACGTTGTTGTTAATAGTTTAACTGCACATATGAAATGTGGTCCTTCATATGAAACGAGCCGTTTTCTACAGGGAAAGCGGTTCATGCCTCTTTACAAGGTAAATAGCGGTCACTATCCCTATTTATCACAAATTCAGAACATAGCAAGCGCACTGCTAATGTTAGAGGTATCCAGGGTTTTTAACTACTAGGCTCTCCATGGTCCATGGAGCCAATAATACTGTCAAAAAACATGTCGATATCCACAATACTGTCAAATTTATACAGTCAATATAACATGTCGATATCCATAAAACTGTCAAAATAACATGTCGATATCCATAATACAGTCAAAATTATACATTCAAAATAACATGTCGATATCCATATAAATCGAGGGTTTATTTTTATGAAGCATCATTTAATCAGATTTCGCTCCTGGCCTTGGATTGAATGTTTTCAATATGAATTTGGTTCTCTGAATTTAATAAACATATACACACAGATTGAACAGAATAGAGCAGTTCTCAAACCTTTTTGTTTAAGTTAATTTAAATAGTTATTCTGGACAGAGGAAATTAAATATAGCTTTTTATTGCTTATAAGAGTCCTAATTCCACTGTTGTCTTCAGTAACCATGACTGCAGCTGCTCTTATTGGAGATCAGCTGATCCTTGAAGAGGACTATGATGAGAACTACACCCCCTCTGAACCAGGTAATCGCCTTATCACTGACAAGTGTACAAGCAGTCCTAGACATAACATATTAGAACCATCATCATACATGTTTATTTCTCATTTACAATTTCTCCACCTTATTTATTTTCTCAACAGAGATTCACGAGTATGCCAGAGAGATTGGCATTGATCCTGACCGGGAGCCTGACCTCTTGTGGCTTGCTAGAGAGGGCATTGTTGCCCCCCTGCCCCGGGAATGGAAGCCTTGGTAAGGACTCGGACCCTAGTAGCTTCTTCAACTCTGCTGGTTTATACTATTTTAACTTGAATTTACTCCTTGCTGCTGTCGTGTTGCCGGGTTTAAACCGGGTTACAAAGTGTTTTAAATAAGGTGTTTTCCTGAAGGGAGTTTGGCCAGTGTTGGTTCAAGCCTGCCATTTCAAATCACTAACTAGAAAAACCTAGACCTATCAGAAGTCATTGCTAATTGAAAGTGAGTTCAATAATGTTATCAATAAAATCACATCCGGTAACCTATATCCTACCAATAAAAAATGCTGCCCAGCCCGTACCTTTCTTTTTGCTTTCAGTAATCATACTGTCGACACTCCAAAAAACCCTCCCACTCAGCCGAGCTAGTTTTTTTTATTCTGAAGGTCACCTGCCTTCTTATTAAGAGGGGCTAAATTTTCCACACTGCGACTTTAACCCCAAAAATCTATAACCGGTTGGAATGTGCGTGACATAATGTGAAGCCCTCCTATATCGCATTGAAAAGGTTATATTTTGGTGCAACCTCACAGAGGCACAAGCCCATCTGAGTCGTCCTTCCTAATTTTTTATTTGTGGCTCATGTTTTCCATCCTCTCATCCCTCCTGCAGCCAGGATGTCACAGGTGATGTGTACTACTTCAACTTCTCCACGGGCCAGTCCACCTGGGACCACCCCTGTGACGAGCACTACCGTGGCGTGGTGACGCAGGAGCGGCAGCGGGCCCAGCTGGCCGGCCCTGGCGCTGCAGCAGTAGGCTCCGCTGGGAAGAAGGAGACCAAGGAGAAGAAGAAAAAGAAGGAAAAGAAGGTGAAGAGGAAGAAAGAGCCTCTCATGACTCCCGGAGTGAGTGCGGCTCTTCATCGGTTCTGTAGCTGATGTTTAATGTGTGGCTTAAAGGTCCAGTGTGTAAGATTGAGGTGGCCATAAGCGGTGAGGTTGAAGATGGCAACCAACTGAATCCCACTCCTCAGCTCCCCCTTTCCAATCACTACGGTGGCCTGTGTTGTGTAAGGGGCCAGTAGGTGCTTCCAAAATGATGTGATCGTCCACGACAGCATCAAGTAGCCAAATGTCAAGTGATGAGGTTCTTTGATAGATCTATGAATTGTATTGTATGCATATTGCATACATTCTTTGATTGATAGATTTATGAATTGCATTGCATACGTATTGTATGCGTTTCGCTTGGGTGTATTGTCCATTCTGGGCTACTGTAGAATCATGGTGGTGCAGCATTGCGGCCTTCAAGGAAGAGGACTCCCCACGTAGATATGAAGGGCTCCAACTACGATAACGTAAACACCATTTTTTTTATATTCATGCGATTATAAGATAATTAAAACAGACCCATGGATGTTATATTCCATTTCTGCCAAGGCTGTTCCACTAGATGCCAATAATTCTACACACTGGAACTTTTTAAAAAAAGGACATTTCCTGGGTTTTTATTTGAAGCTTTTAAATAGGGAGACTGGTAGTGGCAGTTGAATCTGGTTATATGCATCTATGTCATTTGTGCTACTGCTCTTGCGTTTAGATTGCCATTGTTTTATTTTTGCTAAATGTTCTCTGGGTAGAATTGTTGTTTTATATTTGTATTATTATAAAACCTTTATTTAATCAGGTCAGTCCCTGACCTCTTGTGGCTTGCTAGAGAGGGCATTGTTGCCCCCCTGCCCCGGGAATGGAAGCCTTGGTAAGGACTGTTCCCTAACAGCTTCTTAACCTCCGCTTTATTTCATGAGGGAGCCCTGCAGAAGACAGCAGCAATACAGTGTTTCAAACTACATTCACGCAAAAATTTTGCAACATACAAAATCATATGCCTAGACGGACAAGCGGAAACTGATCTAACGAAGGAAGCAAATACAAGTTCCAAAGTAGGTTGCCTCCAAACCCGTAACTACATTGTTAAAAGCCTTAAACAGGATCAGCTCATCTAGGGGCCAATCTGTCTGCAAGTGATTCCAGGCTGTAGTCGGGTAGAACATAAAAGGCCTGTTTGCCAATTCCGTGCCTACCTTATGGACAGACAGTAAGAGGGTGACAATTGAACGCAAACAACGATTGCAAGTTTTGAGTAAGATATACCCACAAAGATATACCCAAAGATGGACTGTCTGCATAAAGTCAATATGAAGTCCACTGAACTCTCATACAACACTGGCATATAGGGTGCAATGGGGAGTGAGAGCTTAGTAGCCTGTGATCACCTTCAAAGTGATGTGGCACATAGACACGCATGTACAACAGATCCCTGTAGTCAAGCCAGGGAATGAACGTAGACTTTTTCTCCTTGAAATGCACAATGAAATTTTAGTTTCAGATCAAACAAAATTAGGAATATTTTGACCCAGGTTGTTAAAATAGCTTTTAAACAAAAGTGGACCCAAAACAGAGCTTTGGGGGACACCTGATGCAACATGTAGTAACATGACAAACCAACTTGAAGATGTGAGTACTGCCATCTTGGATTTCACATCTGCGCGATACCCCTTGTGCTTGATGTTCACAACAGGCCGGTCCACCAGGGCCCACCCCTGTGAAGAACACTAGCATGGTATGGTGCTCAATGATTTTGAAAAGCTTTCTCCCCGGGTCAAACCATTTTGAAATATTGAAGCCATTTTCTATTTGATTTCTTAACTGGGGCAGAATGAAATGGCTGGGACCTTTTTATTTTAAGATGGTTCCCTTGTTTACTTGTTGGAAAAGGGAATGGAAAAGTGTGTTTTGTTCCACCATGCAGCCTCTGAGTTCAGCCCTTGGTCCCCTGCCATCCACGCTGGGCAGCCTGGCTCCATTGAGGGGACTGGATGCCCTTGGCCCCGGCCCCATACCCAGCGCCAATCCTCCTCTCCGGGGGTCCCTTGGGGGGACCCCAAGCTCTGGGGGGCTGGAGCCGCTCAAGACATCCATTGGGGTACGTCTCCAAGATTTGGTAAAACGTTTACATCACAGCTGTGACGATCCCAATCCGTAGGAGATGGTTAACTGAGTTTTAAATTGATTTGACATGTATTGAACACACAAGCACACGCATGTGCACAGACCCCCCTTTTTTTAATGCCAAGCCAAATATGGCATAAAATGCCATATTTCATCATGACATTGTAGTATTTTCTAGTGTGTAATGTGCATTAAATGTTCATGCATACCTGCTCCTTGTCTTTGCCTGTCCAGGCTCTACGCAGCAGCGGAGGCTCCAGCGTACTTGGCAGTCGGCAGGAGCGGGGGTCCATGTCCGTACTGGTCCGAGAGGACCAGGACGACCCCGGGGAGCCAAACTCAGGAAACCAGGTCTGCCCAAACCCGGTCCTTACGGCCACTGTTACTGTTTACTGTTTGAAGATCCAGTTGAGTCTTGATGGATCATCAAGATAGTTCTATGTGTATCTAATATGACAGCTGGACTGTGTTTGTGTTCAGCAGAGTGCTTGTGGTTCAGCCGGACTTTTGAGGAACCTCTACCTGGACCTGGATGCCCTGGGAGGGGGCCTACAGTATGAGGTGAGTACAGAAGAGATACAGCAAGTAACTTGCTGTATCTTGGTTATTATATTTACAGTTGATCTTGTGTATAAGATATGCACAGTTGCAGTATAGCCTCTTCCTCATGACTTTAAATGGCCATGTATCTAATATTGATCAGACCTACTTAAATTATACATGAACCTCATAGCAACATATGAGATCAGATTAGATTGTTTTTTGTCCTCCAGATTCAACTCATTGCTACACACTGCAAATAATCTGGCACTTGCCAAGATTTTAAATCTTATAATTAGACATCATAGATAATTTGCCTTGTTTTAAAAGTTATTTACTTATTTTAAGTTAGTCATTTTACAGTATAATCTTAAATTGAGTACAAAATGTCTTTTATATCTGGTTTAGTCTAGGAATCTTAAAGCGGATTGAATAACTCTTAAAATCAGCTAAATTAGTTCTAAACTTGTTTCAAGATTCAGTGATTCTTAAATCAAGCAACTTGAATGTTGCTTGATTTAAGAATCACATAAAAGTCATTAATGACTGTCTTCAAACATGTTGAAACAAAGAGAAACTATACAACATGATACAATTACACATTTTAGATGCAACAGATGTTCAACAATGATCCTAATCTGGTGTTTAAAATATTGAGATAGCTGATTCTGTATATTATTTAAATTTTTTGTCGGTTTTTCACATGTGCTATGATATTTTATATAGTATGTCGGAGACCTAAAAGCAGGCTGCCCCCCCTTTTTGATCAAACCCTTTATGGCAAAGTAGTTGTGTATCAGAGCAAAGGTCATGGGGTCACCACCATTGTCATTAGGGTTCATCATCTAGGGGTCATTATTGAAATAATTGAGATGAAAGCTATATTTTAAATACATTAACAGAGTTTGAACTGATGGTGGTAGAAGAGAGATCATGGGGTCAATAAAATGAATAGGACTCAACCTTTGTGTCATTAATGTGGCAAGCAATTTTACAAAGAATCAGATAAAAACTACTTAAGATACATAAAAGTTTGACCTGAAGGTGGTGCTAAAGCAAATGTCGTGAGGTCACCAAAATTCATTGGCTTCATCGCTTATAAGGACTTATTAATGTACACTGTGAATTTGAAAAAAACGAACAAACATGAAAGCTATGCCAGATATTGTTCTAACACGAAAACTGCGATGGTGCGGGAAAAAAACATTAAAAAAACACGAAAAAATCCAGATGAAAGAAAACATTTTTATTTATATAAACGTGATAAAATTCACATCACATCATTTTAAGTTTTCCAGTGAAAATGAAAATTGTGATGCAAAAATGAACATTTTCTGCATCTGTCAGAGATAGTGTTACATTACCACACTGCTGATAATTTCTCACATAACCATGAAAAAAAATTTGTCAAACGTAAGGACTTCTTCAGCCCAATAAATAATTCTCTTCAGAACCAGCTGTTAACTCTTAACACTGCAATAACATATGAGTGTGGTTTGGAAA
Organism: Pollachius pollachius; assembly: GCF_949987615.1. Lineage (NCBI taxonomy): Eukaryota > Metazoa > Chordata > Actinopteri > Gadiformes > Gadidae > Pollachius > Pollachius pollachius. The sequence goes on from NC_136936.1 coordinate 23,694,183, forward strand.
AAAATAAAAAAGGAAATACATTTTGAGAACATGGGACCATTAAATTGTTTGTGAAAAACAGATACACATCAGCTATACTGACACCGATTAATAGCATTTTTTTTGTTGACAGCTGAGATCAGTAGATCATCCAATACACATGTGCATCCCTAATCCGGCTGATGTCTATTGGCAATGATATCACAAATACTGTATTTTATTGGCACAAACTCACTTTCTCTGAAACTAACAGAAAAGTATGAAGTGTAATCAATGAGCTCATGTACAAATTCTGTAGCCTGGGCAAGAGTGGGAACTGCCACTTCATAAGCCAATAATTCTTGATTAAAATTCAAAGTTTCATAGCGCTGGAACTCAAAAGCAACAACTGTGGAATCAATCAGAAAGATATCCTTAATCAGTCCAAACACTGGGAGAATGTCATTCACATCAGCAATAATCATAGACTTCCCACTGATGTACTTATTGCCATTGAGGATAAACCATTTCACTGAGACAATAGACTGCATGACATCTAATCCCAAAAAATCGGTGACTTTTCTCTTAACATATTCAGTATTTGTAACAGCTGATACAGGCCCTGATTCTCTTTCATTTGCAAAAATTGGATGCTCAAAACCTATGTCATTCTGACAACATTCAAGAAACTGATTGTGGTTTGCTAGTGATTTACACACATTTTTGAAATTTAACTTAGAGGCCCATCGCTTAAAATAGGAATGCTTTGCCTCAAAGCGAATGCACATACTCCTTATTAAAGGACCAAGGGATATGATTTGACTAGGAAGATGCAACATGTAATGCTGCTTGTGTATCACATTTGCTTCAGGGAAAAGTTGTTTGAACTGATACAGGTGTTGCTCAATCATACTTTTGAGCAACAATACAGTTTGTAAAGAAATAGTGGGAGCCAGGACTATTTGTACTACCTCAATTAACTTCATAATGAATTGAACGTACTCATTGTCCACACCACTCAAAAGAAAAGGTAATATTTTTAAAAGTATAAACATCTGCCCACAAGTCTGTTTCAATTTGTTGTCATTAGCTGCTAGAGTGGTGACACTGATAGGACAAGGTTTGTCCTGTATATCAAGAGGTGAGTAAGGAAAGTTTTTAATGGCTGCGTTAAACTCATGTAAATCTATTTTTCCGAAGAGAATAAGGTGTTTTAATACAAGCTTAACCTCCATTGGTGCGACACCTTCGAAAATAACATGCATTATGTCCTGGGGAGTTTGTTTGATCAGATCAAATGCAGGAACATCTACTAGTCTGCTTCTTCTGTTAATTCCATAAGTGGTTTTGAGGGATCCTTTCAAGACATCTGTGCTTGCTTTGTCTATTTCAAGACACTGACTGATGTGGTTCTCCATAGTTCTTTCAACAAAACTATTCTCGTCAAAAAAACTTTGCATATCCTCAAAGTCACATTCACAGTGTCTACATTTACTATGAGCAAAACCAACCCCCTCCTTAAAGCCAGCAAGCTCGTGTTGGGCAAGTGTGTCTCCACATACGGCTATCACAGCACCAAACAACTCAGTTTCACCATTTTGTGTTTCAATCATGACACCATTGTAAAGCTGTGTCAGATCCTCAAGAATTCTATTTAGTACAACATCAACACCACTCTCCGAAATATCTTTTGCATTTGCAATAGCAAGGAGTCGTATCGAAGCCAACTTAGATCTAAATTTTGGATCAATATTACCTAAACTATAATAAAACATGAGCAATTTATTTGCAGAAGCATAGGACCCCAAGGGATTACATATTTGGATTTCATCTGTGTATAGTATTATTTGCAATGCATTCGGCCTTTGAGAATATAAAGGGTGAGAGGTAAAGAGGGCCCCATCACTAAAATCATAGAAGAATCCCTCTCTGCTCCTTTGTGGTAAAGTGTTCAACATGGTAAAGATTCTGGAATTGGTCAATAATTGCTTTAGACTTTGAATTAGGGGAATATAGTAAAACACTTTGTTTCTTATGGACATGACCCGTGAACGACCTCGCTTTACCCAACAAATCTTCTGGGACACTACAACTTCCTCTGGGTCAACTGGATTGAATAGTTCCCGAATGGCCCTATTCTGTCCATATGCAGTTGTGGAGAAAGGATCTGTGAACGTATCAAACGTGGCCAAAGCCGCATCTTGAAGCCGAGTGGTCGCGTCGGAATTCTCTTCAAACACCCTTCTCATTCTCTCTCTCAGCGTACCTAGGAGAACAGCTTGGTATTGTTGCACCCCTGAGATGACATTGTTGACGGTTCTCTGTGAAAATATTTGAAATTTATATTATTGTTTCCTGCACTATGAATCCATCCAATAAGTCCACAATATACAACTAAAGGCCATGACATAAACTATGTTTGTCTCAAAAATCACCTCACCTATGATCAGTTCATCTCATACCATCCATACACCCAACCACAGCTTGTGGAAGTTTATATTCAGTTTCGTTCAAGAATTGATAATTTTGTCAATGTAAACGTATGGGCACCGAACATATTTAGAAATTGTTCTAAAGTTGCAATTTACATCCTGTAGACGTTCATTTTTCAAAAAAAAAAAAATACTCTCAGCCAGAGACATGACGTGACTCGCTCAGCAGGAAATATGTTCGGTGCCCATATGTTAACATTGATAAATGATAGATTCTTGAACAAAAGTGAATTCAAACTTCCACATGCTGTTGTTGGGTGTATGCATGGTATGAGATTAACTGATCATAGGTGATGATCAGTAGTCACTTACCTGTGACAAGTGGCATTCTTCACGGACGCTGACGGCAAAAGCTGCAGCAGATCTGGCAATATCAGGTTCTTCCTTTGGAGAATAATAAGAAGCATTTTTTTCATAATCTAGGACACCAATTATTATGTACATTTATATTTTTATATACACATTTATATACAATTATTATGTTTGACTTAAACCAAAGCCGTTTGTTTTAACTTAGTGTAAAAAAGAAAAGATGAATAAAATAGTCAAAAATAATATTTACAAGATCATTTGGGTGACTCCAAATTTTAAATAAATCAATGATTTTTTTGGAAAGAGTCCCATTCTCTGCAGACACTATCTGTTATTACATTTTTTTGTGTACTTCTTTGTGTAACTGTTATAATCCAAAATGTTGCTGTTTTCTATTCCATTTTGTGTTGCCTTTGCTCTGCACTTTGTAGCATTCAAAATTAATTTAGAAATAGCAAAATCAGCTAGAATTAATTTACTTAGGCAACAGAGGTCAAAATACATTGTAATGTTAAGTTAGTTTGACACTTACGGGGACAAGCCAGTCAACAACCTGAGGCTGCAGTGTTTCATGCTGAGATGGGTCAGGCGGTATTTCAGTGCTGGTAGCTGCAGACAGAGGTAGTACAGGCCGTGTTTCCGCAGCGCTGGCTATTGCATCAGTGATACTGTTGGAAAAAACCGCCAGACCAAAGTTCTGCAACCCCAAAGAGTGGGATGTGGGGTTCGCTCTCCATCCGCTTGGCGGGCACGCAGTCGTCAAATACAGAGGGTGCGTCCGTTTAATATGGCGAAAGAACGAGTTGTAAACTCTGAAGTCCTGGTCACAGCCATCAATTCCACAGTAAACCCAAAAGTCCGGACTACGACTGTGAACTGCATTTATGTGGCTAAGGAGCACCTTTACAGTTAAAGCAACAAAGACCACACATATCATGCATCTCCACGCCATGATGAATTCTCTGCACGCTTTCGTCAACTTCTTCTTCGTTTTGTTTCTTGGCGGTTGGCAAACACTTCTTCTTCTCTCATGTTTAACGGCGGATGCATGATGGGAAGGATCAGGTATTTATTTTTCTAATTACTATTTTTATACTAAATTACATACATTTAAATTAACAGATTTTAAGGCTCAATGCGGTATTTTAAAACGTAGTTTTAATATTGTATGCATTTTTTGTATTTTCTGCGCATGCTCAGTTCATGATGTCAGTCATTTGCGCCTACAGCGGTTGAGGCGATTTCCGGCTGTTTCCCGCTTTGAAAGAAAAGGCTGGTAAACTTGTGGTTCAACCCTTCAACTTAAGAAAAGAAAACCATTAGCTTCCTCTGGCCGCGTATTTTTTCAGGTAAGGGTGCGTGGAAAGCGAGCCGGAGAGCTCTGGTAACCCAACATGGACGAGTTCGAGGACACCATATTGTCGGTTTTGGAAGGTAAATCATTTTTTTCATTCATGTTAACTAATTAGCTGAGCAACATTAGCATCTGTATTTTTCTGTATCTTTGAAAGGGAGATTGTTGATGTCAATTAACAACTAGTAACTACATTTTTCATATAAATTGTAGTGCACGTGTACACGTGCAACGGTTTGTAAATCCTAACCGTTTAGGAAAAATGAATTAAACGAAACCCCTTTTTTTTATTAAAGTTTGAAATGTGTTCTTGAGACACGCATTCATCAGTTTTACATATAAAAACTATTTTGGGATGATACAAGCTAGTCTTTAGAATCTTTGTGTGTGTGTGTGTGTGTGTGTGTGTCAGACACGCTACAGACACAAGCGCGCACACACACTAACAGGGAGTCGCCGTCGGGCCCTAGTCACAGCCAGGGAACGTGATGAGCGATAGCCTAAAGATTCCAGTTTCCCAGTTGACATGACTGAAGTAAAACGCACAAACTTTATATCACCTGTTCAACATGCTTAAACATTGGAATGTAGTAAGCCATAGGCTATATTTAGTGTGTGTGTTAGTGTACACAAGCGTAGTTCATGTCAACTGTGTGTTTACTGGCGAACGTGTGTAATGATGTCACGGTTACCTTGTTCACGAAAACATTTCCTATATTAGCCTTTACAATGTGATGGAGTGAAATACAAAGTGGAATTAGTTCCAATACATCAAGGACAACATATGGCTAAATCAAGTTTATTAAAGACATTAACTTGTCTTGCCTTTTGGGATAAGTGTCTAAATGAGACAGACATTAAATTATTTTTGACTGATTGGCAATCAGCAAATGAGATGTTTAGAACTTTAGTAACAACCAGGTGCTTCATTTCACCGACAACCATACAAACGTATGTATATGTGCGCATAACATGCAACTCATCATGTGACTGGAAGCTGGAAAATGTCTCATCTGAAATTAGATATGTTTTATCAATTACAGCCGCCAGCATTGATGAGGAGGTTTTGAAAACCCTTAGCCGGGATGACCTGCAAGATCTTTTTCCTGGCCCAGAGAATTTTCTCAGAAGAAAGAAGCTTTGGGATTTTATCAATCAAAAGGTACATACACATGGGATGGGATTTACTGTACAAATGTTCTCAAGTGATCAATGCTCTTAATTGTATTTTTTTTTATTTATCCCCAACAATTGTAATAGTGTGAAGGAACTACTGACCAAGATGCCAGCGCGTGTGGAAGTGAAAGTTGGATTTTACCCTCAATTAGTGCCATCCCAACATGCCAGCCTCATGCTTCCACTCCCATATCCAAAACTGCTGCCAAAACATTGAAAATGCCAGACCCACCAGAGTATGTGTTGTACACAGATTCAGAGTTGGATATGGTGCGTAGTCGGTACTTTGCATTGCTCCGCATTGGAAAAGAAAATGACTGTAAGCTGTCTAAGGAGCTCTGCTGCAGACTCATCCGGAACACAATCACCAGCATGGTTGCAATCCTGCGTGCTAGTCCCATGGGAGAAGAAGTAAAATACCCCTCCAAAGTTGAGATGAGAGCAATGGCACAGAAGATCGTCAACTATTACCCCATGTTATGTGATGCTAACACTAATATGCCATATGTAAGTAATGTTTTTTTCTCTCTCTTTAAAAAAAAACATCTATGAGTGGGATCCAAAACAGCAACTTAAACATTTGTTTTTACCACAGGTTACCATCTTCACCAAAATGCACAAGAGACTTCAAAATATGAGGTCCCCAAGGAAGAGGCAAGGCTCCATGCCGCAACGAGGCTCGGCCAAGAAGACTCTGTTCAGGTCGACAGGGACAAATGGTGACATAAGCTGTGATGCAACTGGTGAGACAAGCAGCGACCCAAGTGGATCCAGGGCTGACGCCATACTATTTGAGAGCAACGATGACCTCAGCGAGGACAACTCCAGAGCAGGTATGTTCTTAAAGTTGGACAAAGTAAAAGTATGCAGTCACTGTACTGGTTTCTGTACATCCATAAAAAACGGATTGAGACTGCATTAATGTGCTTCCCTGTTAGTTTTCAAATACTTAGATTTTAATTTTTTTAAATTATTTTTCCCACAAAAAGCTTCCCTACTCCAGCTACCCTCCGGTGTGCAAAGGAAGCCCAACAATAGCAACCTGGCTTCACCGCTATCACCCACATTATCCAGGACTGTGACAGCTTCACCAACAACATCCAGGACTGTGACAGCTTCATCAACTACATTTGCAGAGGATGATGGTAAGCCCGCCTTCACCCTTTCAGACTGCTATCTATGATAGATCTTGATTTACAGATTAGATTAAATTACTTTCAAAAATATATCCATCGGCTCACAGTCATCGGCTACATTGATGCTAACAATTTTAAACAAATTACTTTTTGGCCTAACTGAACTTGATTTGACCCATTATTTTACAAACAAGCATTTCAACATGCATTGAACCTAAGTTGTGCATCATTGTGCTGTGCATGTATTTTATATTAGGGCTAATGAAATTAATAAAGTAAATTTAAAATTTCTGTACATTTTTAATACTTCATTAGGAAATTGCTTTACTCAAGCTTCTATTGCCTTTAACACTTGAGTTTGGTAGAAATATTACTTCTGAAATCTAGTGGGGGTACTATTTACAGATACAAATAGATAAAGATACTTTTAAAAATAAAGCAGTATGATAAAAGATGTGTAAGAAAATGAATAGAAAACAGATTCTAATAATCCATTCTCAAGTCCAGTTAATGGTTACAGATTTGGAAGTTCTCCAGTGTTTTATTGCTATGCCTAATACTGACTGCTACAATTACTTTCTACTATAATTGTTTTGTAATTTAATCATATAAATGAACTTTGATTGACCTTCTCTGATGTCAGTGTAGTGTTTACTTTAAAATGTCTTTGTCTGACTCTCCCTTTTTCCTGTGTTATCAATTTTAGCACGCAAAGACAGTCTGAAGATGCAGGCAAGGCACTACCGAACTTTGAGCAACATGTACAAGAAGCCCAATGCAAGACCCAACTTCAGTGATGTAGCTCAAATATTGGACCTTGAGTGTCAGGCCAGACGGGCTTTCATTGATGCAGATGTTGCAAGGGAAGAAGACCGACCCAAAAAAATCTTTGAGGCATACCCATGTTTTAAAGACATTCAAAATGTACGTTTCCCAACTACTTTGGCATGAATGATTTGCTTTTGTCTGTCTGCCGCCTTTTTTTAAGCTTGGTCAGTGTTTGAATAACTAAGCACAATTTTGTCCCAGGCAATGGATGAGCTGCGCCGCATCGTTGATAGCACCAACCGCAAATACACAGAGGAAATGAAAGGGAGATGGGCAGACTTTTGTGCTAAGGTGCAGTTCTATGGCGTGTGGAAGAAAGCCCTGAAACCACCTTTCCCCTTGGATGTACGTGGAGGTAAGTTGCTGTTCTATATCAAATGTGTCGTCTATGTTCAAACCATTCCATTCAATTCTATTTCTTTGTTCCATAGTGGATTTCTCTATCGCCCTCTTCAATGCACTCCCATTACTTTTCCCCTCCCCAACTCCACCACCAAAGCGGCTTGGAAATGCCAGTGAGGCTCTCCTTCATATCCTCAAGGTGAGAATTATGTTGCCACTTTAATGTTTCCTTCATTTACTCACATTGTTGTGCATGTTCACACCTAACAAGGGCTACTTAAAACTTCAGTGTAACTAGAGATTAAATACAATTATTCATGCTCACAGTTTGTTTATTTCGTAAATTTAAAATTTCAACAAAGTTCAGTCCTCAACTTGAAGTAATTCATTTTAGTTTCCTCTGTTTCGACATACATCAGTTTGAGCAATCTGTTGATATTGCACTTGATGCCATTCATTTGTTGCAGCGTGATCAGTTAATCAGTGACCGTGTTCAGTGAACATAGTCTTTTAAGCAGTTTTGATGCACAGCATGTTCATACTCTCCACCATATTGTCCTTATGGTTCTGTTCTAGCCTGGCGAGGACCCTGGGCTCTACCTGGAGAAGCGGCCTCTCTCCTCCCCGGTGCTGCTTTTTGATGGAACGACCTGCATCGTTGCCGTTGGAAACATGCCAGTCTGCAACCTCCCCCAGGGGGATTTTTGGGAAGGAATGTTGGTGTTAATGGCATACTACTACACTTTGCACTTGACATACCCCAAATGTATTGCAACCATCCTCTCTGTCATTCAGACCGTGGTAATTCGTGATGCCATCCACGATCAAGACGCCACTGGTGCATATAAAAAAGCAATAGATGAATGGAACTCGTTCATTGAAAAATAGGTGAATGGTGAGAAGGATTTTGTCGGGTCAGTTGTTTTGCTTTTTGTTTGCTGTGTCCTAGCTTGTTTTGTTCATAACATGGTTAGCACTTGGTTAGAGTCCTACATTTATTTTCCTAAAAAATAGATGTAGTAGAGGTCCCACACATCCTTTAAAGTTTTTTGTTTTTGTATTTTACGACATAACATTGCATTGTCAAATCGTTGTTGTTTGTGTTCAAAAAATGACTTGATTGTGTTTGATGTTATGATGATGGAACCCTGACAGTGTTCCAATAAATGTGGATTTTCATCATGCAGTCCTGGCTGTGGTTTCAGTCAGTGAAGATGTGTAGTCTAGGAATAAGGACAGGTTTTAAGGTTTTGGGTCTATTTTTAAGCTGTATTTAGTTTCATTCTAGGATGAGGCAACTTGTATCAAGATACAGCTTAATCATACTATACTTAAACTGAGTCTTTTCGACTTAAAATATAATTTTTTTCAATGTTTTTAATCTGTAATTTGCTACAATTAAGGGTGGGGGGGAGAATTATTTGCTTATATTTAGTATATTTCCCTTATTATTGGACTGTATTAAGTTCAATTTCAAGTATATTAATCTAAAAAACAAGCATTCTCAGCTTATTTTTAACAGCGTATTTGCTTATATTTAGTATATTTCCCTTATTATTGGGCTGTATTAAGTTCAATTTCAAGTATTTTAATCTAAAAACAAGCATTTTCATCTTATTTTCAACACTTTATTTGCTTATATTTAGTATATTTCCCTTATTATTGGGCTTATTAAGTTCAATTTCAAGTAAATTAATCTAAAACTAAGCATTTTCATCTTATTTTTAACTTTTTGAAAACTACTTATTTCTAGATTTTAAAATCTTATTTCAAGATTTCTTATCAAGTAAAATTAACTTGCTGCATGGACAGATAATTTCACTAGTTTTAAGTAGATTCTCCTCAAATTGAGTGCTTATATCTTATATTCAGTCTACCCTTTTTTGCAGTGCAGGTGTACATCACACATAACTTTAACACAGAAACACATAGTACATAAACACACAACAACACAGGCTGTGAGTTTATTGAGGGCAGTGATTACAGATGGCACCTACCCAGGCAAGTATATCTCAAAAGTTATGTCACAGTAAATACAATACAATACATTCAGTAATTGATCCCAATCCATGAATGAAACATCACTTGAACTTCTATAGCCTCTCTTATGACCAGCTCTATAAAGTAAGTGGTTGCTTTACAGCTTCACAGGTTGCACACAGGCCTAATGGAGCATGGCCAAAGGAGAATAGCCATTAACTGTGTGTGTGTGTGTGTGTGTGTGTGTGTGTGTGTGTGTGTGTGTGTGCGTGTGCGCGCGTGTGTGTGTGTGTGTTTATGGGTCTTGTGTTCTGTGTGTTTGTGTGTGTGTAGGACAGTGAGGCCAGTGGCGGACCTCCACCAGAGGAGCGTACGGAGCCAGAGCTGCAGGACCTGGCTCTTTCCAGAGACCACAGTCCAGAGCCCCCCTCCCAACAGGTACAACACGCTCCCTGGACACCTGCCGGCCCTCCAGTGATCTCCATCTGGATCCTCTTTCTTGCTCTCGTTTCAGCCCCCTCTCTGTCTCCACCTTCTCCCTCTCTCTGTCGTAAGCGGGATCTATCATGTGATGTCTGACGTCTGTGCTGTTTCTGCATTGTTTCGTGTCAGACTTCCCGACATGATGGAGTTGCCATGTAGCTGGCGACTCTTATCCAGTAGCCTGTTTAAAGGCAGAGATGTGTGTGTATATATATATATATATATATATATATATATATATATATAAAAAAAACAGTCTAGCGCCATAGTAATCTTTTATAATTAAAATAGTTAATGCATTTATATTTTTCTGGTCTTTATCAAAGTTAAAGTGTATGTTGTAGGGAGTGAATGGGTTAGGGGGTTAGGGCCTGCATTACTATCCAATGTAGTAGACTATATGCTAGCAACACCCAGGAAATTGCGTCCTTGAATTATGTTTTCTATTTTCCTAATGGAATTGGGATATGTTGCTGATAATATTCAATCAGTAGTGGTGGCTGTTGGAGTAGGTTGTAGCTTCTCCACATCAGCCAGAAACATTGACTTTTTCATAAAGATCAGATTTTCTCCATCTCTGGTTTAACCTTTATTCTAATGTGTTTATTTTTCTCTCCCATGACCTCTAACATGTCCTCACTATGCCTTTCTGCGTGGTGACCCATCCCAATTGGTTGTGGTGTATAGTTGTGCTGATGGGGACATTTCCAACCAAAGCCATGGCTGTCACATTGGCCTTCTGCTTGTCCTCCTACTTCTATTAACTACTGCCACTGCTGCTTCGCTGTCTAAAAAAGAGATAACTAATCACAAACTGAGTCTTCCCCCCTTCGTTTCGTTGAAGTCACCACTGCACATCTTTTTCCAACAACAACAACAACAATAACAACAAACGAGGGAGACTTAAGACAAAGAATGAAGTAACCTCACAGATCTCACATTAATAATAATATTAATAATGAAGCATGAAAATATGTCTTTACAGTTCTATAGTGCTGGTCGTCTTATGCAGTGCGTGACAGCTTACCATGGGGCGAATCGTGATTCAATTCGAAACAACAAATAACAATGAATAAGGCATGGGTCTGCGTTATTCTGATGTTAGTGTCAGCGGTTGCCAGCCGTGCAGATCCACAGACCCGCTGTCTCCTTCCTCCCACGTGTCTCCCTCACAGTGATCTCTCTGTTCTTTCTCTCCTGTATGTGTCCTCTGCACGCCTCCTCTTCGCGGACACACCAACGTTTGTGTCTGTTCTGTACTGGCTCCCCGTTGCCCAACCCAAGGGGTCCCTCTCGGGGTGCCACCTGTCGCGCTCCCCCCTCTCGCCCGGCAGGGAGGAGGTGGGTGATGGTGCCGGGGGAGAGTCCTCAGGCGGGCGCCATGGGGTACTGCATGGGGGAAAGACGGAGGAAAAACAAGAGGTGGGAGAGGAGGAGGATGGTCGGGGAGAGGAGGAGGAGATGGAGGAGAGAGGAGGAGGAGGGGAGGAGTTGGATGGTCAGGTAGAGGAGGAGATGGAGGAGAGAGGAGGAGGGGAGGAGGAGGATTGTCAGGGAGAGGAGGAGGAGATGGAGGAGAGAGGAGGAGAAGGGGAGGAGGTGAATGGTCAGGTAGAGGAGGAGATGGAGGAGAGAGGAGGAGAAGGGGAGGAGATGAATGGTCAGGTAGAGGAGGAGATGGAGGAGAGAGGAGGAGAAGGAGGGGAGGAGATGGATGGTCAGGTAAAGGAGGAGGAGATGAAGGAGAGAGGAGTAGGAGGGGAGGAGGTGAATGGTCAGGTAGAGGAGGAGTTGGAGGAGAGAGGAGGAGAAGGAGGGGAGGAGGTGGATGGTCAGGTAAAGGAGGAGGAGATGGAGGAGAGAGGAGGGGAGGAGGTGGATGGTCAGGTAAAGGAGGAGGAGATGGAGGAGAGAGGAGGAGGAGGGGAGGAGGTGGATGGTCAGGTCGAGGAGGTAGTGGAGGCGGAGGTAGATGTTCAGGAAGAGGAGGAAGAGATGGAGGCGGAGAAGGACGGGAAGATCAATGTTGGAGAAAGAGGAGAGGCAGAGGTGGAGGAGGACGCTTCTCAGGGAGAGGACAAAAGGACGGAGGATGTAGAATGTGTTGCAGAGGAGGAGGTGGGGGCCGCTCAGGGAGAGAACGAGGAGATGGAGGATGGAGAAAGAAGAGAGGAAGAGGAGAGAAAAACAGGGGAGGGAGAGGACGAGGACCGCATTTTGAGGGGGGAGGACAGGGATGTCAAGGGGGGTGAGAAAGAGAGCGATGATGGAGCAGCACTCAGCATGGAGAGAGTTGGGGGTGAAAATGAAGGGGAATACAACGAAGAGGGGGAAGAGAAAGCAGCCGCCAGGGGGAAGGAGGAGGAGGAAGAGGAGGAGGAAGGTGAGGAGTGGCAAGGGGAGGAGGGGGCAGAGAGGCAAAGTCTACAGAGACAGAAGAAAGGCTGCGTGGGGGAAGGGGACAGAGAGAAAGAGGAGGCGCAGATGAGTAAAGAGGTGGTGGTAGATGAGGAGAGGGCAAAGGGGTGTGGCATCAGTGATTTCGGGCAGAGCGATGAGGAGGTAGAGGAGGATATTGAGGAAGAGGAGGCGGAGATAGAGCAGTGTTCTGAAAAGGATTATTTCGGAGAGATTGACCTTGCCAGAGAAACGGATACCTCAGAGAGAGATGAAGATAGAGCATTTGACAGATTTATAGTGAGTAAGGAAGAGGAAGTGGCAGGAATGCTGCAGAAAGGAGAGAAGAAGGAGGAAGGTGTTGACAGCGAGAAAGAGGAGAGCAGGCCTAGCCAGAGCGAGGAGGAGGAGGAGGAGGAGGTGGTGGAGAGATGGGTGCATGTTGATGGAAAAGGGGAAGAGGTGGATGGTGTGGAGACGGGCCGAGGGGAGGATGATGAGGACGAGGACCAAGTGTTGGAGGGAAACGTCCAGGGTGAGGCGGGGGGGGAATGGTCGGACGGGGCCTCTCTGAGTGAGGAGGAGGAGGTTGTGGAGCGGTCTGCGGAGGCTCCGCTGGTCGGCGGGGACCGCAGGATGCCCGACACAGACCGCAAAGCTAAGAAGAAACGCGTCCCCCCACTAAAAAGTCCCCTTCTGGGAGAGGTAGGGTTTGGTGTTTGCTGGCTGTTGTTTGCCTCTCTACCTGCCCCCCCTCCATCCCCGCTGCCCCTCCAGTTCCACTGCCTTAGGGGCTGTCCAAGAACACCCCCCTGGGCAGGAGGTCATCCAGGTCCAATCAGATTTCTGAAAGGAGAGTGTTATGGCCAATCAGGCCCTGTGAGCCCCTGAGGACTGGATTTGAGAACTGTGGTTTCCACAACATAACGTAGTGCTACTCATTTCTTTCTTTATTTTATATATTTCTTTCTTTATTCATTGACTTAGTTGCTAGTCTGCGTTACTTTTTTGATGCTTGGGTTGTCCTGGAGCTCAAGCTGTCGTCAAGTGACCACAGTTTATGACATCCTCTGCCCTCCCGCTTTCCATTCCACTCTGCTTGCATGGCTTGCTGGCTGGCTTTTACCAAACTGAATGACTGGCGGGCTGGCTGGCTGGCTGGCTGATTGATTGACTGAAACACTGAGTATCTCTGAAATGTCTTTGTGTGCCCTTGCACGCGTCTGTCTAGTGTTTTATAGATCTGTCTTGTGATAGCAGTGTGGATTAGTGTGTATTTGGTTCTCAGGAAGTTGTAACCCGCTCATCAACAATTATGTCATTTGTGTGTGTGTGTGTGTGTGTGTATGTGTGTGTGTGTGTGTGTGTGTGTGTGTGTGTGTGTGTGTGTGTGTGTGTGTGTGTGTGTGTGTGTGTGTGTGTGTGTGTGTGTATGTGTGTGTGTCTGGTTTTTCAGGAGTCAGTGGCCAGTAAACAAATGGAGGATGTTCCTTCGTCCATGGAGGATCTTAAGGTACGATCGGGGCATCTCAGTGTAAACCCATATCTGTCTTTTATTTTTGTCCATTCAACCATTCTTGATTTCCATCTTTTGTCATCTGTCCACCCATTCATCCATCCATTAGTTTGTTCATTTATTCATTCTTCTTTGTCCTGTGTTGATGTGTTTGCTTAGTCCGGCTATCTCTCCAAGATGTCGGAGAAGCCCCTTGAGCCCAAGGACCGGTCCCCTGCCGTCAGCCCCCTGGACACGGACCTGGGAGACGAGGAGGAGGAGGAGGAGGGAGAGAGGGAGCCGAGCGTGAGGAGGAACTCCACAGGCAGGAGGTGTGTTGCTAGTGCAGATGGGGCGACAGAAGCTCAGGAGGTAGAGTGGGTTGACTGGTAACCCGAAGGTTGCTAGTTCGATCCCGGCTCCACCTAGAGTGTTGACGTGTCCCTGAGCAAGGCGCCTCACCCTGACTGCTCCTGACGAGCTGGCTGTCGCCCTGCGGGGTTGACTCCGCCTCAGTGTTTGAATGTGTGAATGAAAAAATATAAAATAAAAGTGTCAGCAAAATCCCCTAAATGTAAATGTACATGGCATTAAATGTAAATCACTGCGAATTTATAGTTTTACCAGCTGTAATAGATTTGTGCAGAAACAAGATATTACATTGTTTTTACGGTGGACTTGAATGTTGGTAGATTTGGTTGATCATTTATTCATCTATAATTTATTAATGTGTTAATGTATATAGAAGTTTTCTGCAAGGGCCGAAGGAGTTACTTTTGGTTTTAATTTAGGCGTACAGAGATTGGGGCCTGCTAGGTCACTGGGTGTAACTGGCTGGTCATACGTCCTTGTCGGTGATTGCAGGAAGATGCATGAGCAGGGATGGTTGTTATACATGCCACTGTTTGTCCCACTGGTTTTACTGATCTATGGTTTTTAATGCACGTTGTTTGCTATGTTCTGTGAAGCCAAAGACAACAATGAAACAATTTCACGTCTCTCCCTCCAGACCCGTGCAGGCTGCTGCGGCGGTGGAGCGCTCTCCAGCCCGCCAGGTGGACCGGCTGGTCCTGCACCAGTCCAGCACCGAACACTCCCTCTCCAGCCCCGAGCCCTCGGGCAGGGACGCGGGACCCCGCCCGAAGGCCGAGGGCCTCAGTTCCTCCCTGGGGCTCCAGAGGCCCGAGACATCCAGGGGTCGGCTGGCCCGCGCCCCTAACGCCCACCAACGAGAGCAGGAGTCCCCCACGCGGGAGCAGGGGGGCCCGCCGGCCGAGGAGCTGAGCTGGAAGACGAGGAGGACCCTCAGTGGGGAAGTGGAGAGGGATGAGGAAGAGGAGGAGAAGGAGGAGGTGGAGATTGGAAAATTAAGGAAAAAAGAGCAGCAGGAGGACGAGAGGAGGAAGATGGAGGTAGAGGAACGAGATGAAGAGGAGAAGGGAAGGGAAAGGCGTAATGAGGAGAGAGCGATGGAGAGGAGGAATTTTGAAAGGGAGGTGGAGGAGGAGAAGCGGTGTGGCTCGCTGGAGAAGGAGAGAAGGCTACGCCTCCTTCGGGAGGAGCTGAGGAGAGAAGAGGAGGAGGAGGAGAGGAGGCTGAAGAAGGAGAGTGAGGAGAGAGTCAGGTAAATGTCCTGGGTAAATGATCTGTTGTAATTTTAGCATAGTCTGTACAGCTCATATCTCAGCTGGAAACTGTTTATCTGTGCTCCACATGAAGCCCCTTGTGAGTCTGCAAAGTACAGAGTTCGTCACTTTTGTCCCTTTTCACTCTAAAAGCCTCAATGCAGAAAGTCTACGAAGCTCCAAAACTAGGCGATCATTACGCCTAATTGGGGAAATTAGCTTCTGTAGGAGGACAAGCTGGGTAATAATGATGACCAAGGAGATGAATCGGTAAATGACTCACTTTGAACAGCAATCAGATGTCCATTGACTCTTAATTCCTTTCAGTGTTAGGACCTAAGCACCCCGAGGATTTACACAGTGATTAAATGTTGGTGCCTAAAGCCAGATCATAAAGTGTGTGTGTCTGTGTGTCTGTCTGACTGTTTGTCTGTGTCTGTGTCTGCATGTGCGTGCGTGCGTGCACGTGTGTGTGTGCGTGCACCTCCAGGGCTGTGTGTGAGCGGCTAGACTCTGAGAGGAGCAAGGAGGAGACCAGGCTGAGAGAGGAGTCAGACAGGAAGTTAAAGGAGCTGAGGGAGAGCGGCCAGAGGGAGACGGAGCACCAGCTGCATACGCTCAGGTAACACACACACATTGTGCTGCTGCTGCAGCACAGTACCACCCTGTAGCGAAGAGCCTCCTGACAATAATGAAGTTCTACTAAGGAATTACAGAAATACGCACTCAATTTGGGAATTACCGCCACCAAGGTTAGCTGTCGTCTGTAGAAGCCGTGGTGGATAATTCACTCTGTTCACTGTTTTTGGACATTTGTATTGGAGCAAGGCACACAGCTCAAGAATGCTTCTCCACTACTTTAGCTTTCGTCTTTCACCATTATATGTAGACTCTATAGCAAATACATTTATCCATTTGATTTACACGTGTGTGCGTGTGTGTGTGTGTGTGTGTGTGTGTGCGTGTGCGTGTGCGTGTGTGCACGTGCGTGCGCTCAGAGAGGAGAGCGGGGCTACGGTCAAGGGCCTGCGTGTCACTCTAGACGAGGAGCTGGCGGCGGAGCGTGATAGGCTGGAGGCCCGGAAGAGGCAGGACTCAGAGAACATGAGGGTGGAGCTGGAGGCAGAGCTTCAAGCGGAGAGACAGAGGCTGCTGGGAGAGAATGAGGAGAAACTGAGCTCTCTGAGACAGGAGGTGAATTATTTGAATTTCTATTATAATTGCATTTTATTTTATTAACTTTTGAATGGTTCTTTTAAGTTCCTGTTTGATTATAATCCCGACGCCTACCAACCGTTGAATCTAATGGAACATTAGACACAACGGTTGGTACTATACACCTGACTAGAAATGATTGCGATTGCTATTTCAATGTGTTAAAACATGGTGTGTGTGTGTGTCCATGTGTGTATTCAAAGATCAAAAGCACAGAGAGAAGAAAAGAGTTGAGGAGTATTCGACCTGAGCAGCAGCTGACTGAGTATCATAGAGAGGTGAGAGAACACTCATTTAATACTTTGATTTATGTTGACTGGCCCTGTTATGTTCAGGACCATTCATTCTCCACAGTAACGTTATCAAACTCAAACCTCTGTGGGACACTATGTTACGTCCTGGTCAGGATGTAGAAGGCAGCCAAGATTGCCAATAACAGCAGAAGCAGGACAGTACCATGTCAGGACTTTAGCTTGCTTCTGCACTCCTGACCCCTAACACCACCAATACTTGGTTAATACTGAGACATACACCACATGTAAACACAAGCAGTTTACATGTACGTGTATCCCATCTGTTAGACTGCATTCATGAGGGGCTTACACCTCATGACCTGAGAAATGAAGGCTGCTTCCAAAATGTTGTCAAAAGTAATCACACACACTCACACACACTCACACATACACTCACACATACACTCAAAGGCTAGCACACACACACACACACACACACACACACGCACACACACACACACACACACACACACACACACACACACGCACATGCACACACTGTGGTGACCCGGCCCCGTGAGTGTCTCTGTCTCTCTGGAAGTACCGCACGTCAGTGTCAGTTTTAAGCCAAAATAGGCATTTATTCAAAGGTAACCGGAAACCCGTGGGACTTCATCCAACGCGAGAATAAAAGAAGGAGTCACAGCATTTGTCTCTCTGGAACGGCCGGTCTCCTCCCAGGATGTGGGAGATCGTTCCCGTCCGGCGATCCAAATCACCGTCACGTTCCGCTTCTGTATACGCCATCCGAGCGTCCGTGATGCTGGTCAGTGCTGGGTGAGCGTATGGTAAGTCTTGCTGCCGTCCCATCCGACACTCCTGGAGTTTCACAGGTCACGCCGTGCTTCCAGCTCTCTCCCCTGAGAAAGCATAACAAAGCCTTTTATCTGTACCTTGTGGCACTTCTCTTCCTCCGACGCAGGTGTTTTCCATTGCGCTGAGTAGGGTTGCCAACCCTACTATGCTCCCTGGTGCCAGCTGGTGGATATCGGTGGTATACGCCTTCCACCACCTCTCCTCTTTGCCGCCTGGGGCACGGTGCTGAGGCCGGGTTGCCACACTCCTCCACCGGGGGTTGAAACTGCGCTTGCCTCTGACCGACCAGAGGCAAGCATCGCGGTGGGAAGAGCGTCGGCGTTGTCGTTGGCGTGTTCCCTGCCCGGCCAGTGGTCCACCTGGAACCTATAATCCTGAAGGGCCAGGAACCACCTCTTCACGCGTGCATTCGTGTTCTTCGGACTTGCCATCCACTTGAGTGGCGCATGGTCGGGAACTCCCGCCCCGGGAGGTAGTACCTCAGCTTGTCCAGGGCCTACTTGATGGCCAGGGCCTCCTCCTCCACGTTGGAGTATTTCTTCTCGTTGGAGAGGAGTTTTATACTGATGTAGGTCACGGGGTGTTCCTCTCCCACCTGGACCAGGGACAGTACCGCTCCCAGTCCCACTTCGGACGCATCTGTGTGTACTATCAGGGGCAGAGAAAAATCAGGATCATCAAGATTGGTTCCGAGCAGAGGGCTCGCCGGAGGAGACCGAATGCCATCTCTGCTGCCTCTGACCAGGTTACATGGTCTGGCAGGGCCTTCCGGGTCAGATCATGTAGGGGGCTGGCAAGAGTGGCGAAACCGGGGATCCTACCAGACCCAGGAATGATTTCACCTGTTTTTTGGAGGTGGGGCGGGGCCAGTCCCAGATGGCCGCAACCTTGGTCTCCCGGGGTCGGAAGTTCCCACGTCCGACTTGGTAACCCAGATAGGTCGTCTCCTCCAGACCCTGGTGGCACTTGGCGGGGTTGGACGTGAGTCTGGCCTTCTTCAACTCCCCCAGGATTGCCTGCAGCTGTCGGAGGTGGATATCCCAGCTGGCGCTGTGGATTATGATGTCGTCGATGTGCGCTGTTGCAGGAGTTGGTCCCTCATCCGCTGGAATGTAGCGTGTACTGATATAGACCCCCCGGGGTCGCCATCTTATCCCGAGCGGCTTTGGTGAGCGGAACCTGCCAGTACCCCTTGGTGAGGTCCAAGGTGGTAAGGTAGCGGGCGGGTCTGTGCCGCTCGATCAGTTCGTCGACGCTGGGCATGGGGTAGGCATCGAAGTCTGAGACCTCATTCAGCGTCCGGAAGTCGTTGCAGAACCGGGTTTTGGGATCTGGACGAGTGGGCTAGACCAAGCACTGCGCGACTCCTCGATGACACGGAGCTGGAGCATTCTGCCAACCTCCTCACTGATAGTGTTCCTACGTGCTTCTGGGACCCGGTAGGGTGGGACACGCACCGTGACGCCTGGCGCCATTTTAATGTCGTGTTGTGCTACCGTGGTCCTCCCTGGTACCTTCGAGAAGACATCCTGGTGTTGTAGGATTACTTCCTCGAGGTCCTGCTTCTGGGCGGGGCTGAGGTCGTCTCCCACGGGGACCTCCTGTATGCTGTGCCGGGCAACCAGACCCAAGGGAGCCGGTACCGGTGGGGAAGTTCGGGTCCGCCACTGCTTCAGCAGGTTGACATGGTAGAGCTGGGTGGGTTTGCATCTCCCGGGCTGCCGACCACTTCGTATGGCCCCTGCCACTTGGCCAGGAATTTCCATTCCGCGGTTGGTATCAGGAACAGGACCAACTCCCCGGGCTGAAATATGCACAGCTGGGCTCCCCGGTTGTAGACCCGTGCCTGGGCCTGCTGGGCCTGCCGGAGGTGGTCCCGGACGATGGGCCAAACCTGTGCCCTGCGGCTCCGCACCTGCTCTACATGGTCCACCATGGTGCGTTGTGGGGAGGGCCGACTCCCACACCTCCTTTGCGAGGTCTAGGAGTCCCCTTGGTCTACTAACATACAATAACTCGAAGGGGGATAACCCTGTCGGGTACTTCGCCCGTCCTTTTCTGTCCCTACGTGTCTCGACGGGTCGCAATAGGGTCCGGATGCTGAAACTCTGCAAAAAAAAAAAAGCTGCTGGGCGACCTGCCAATTCTCCAGCTCGTCCACAGTGTCGGGGCGGTTATTGGCGAGCGTTGTCCGGGCGTCCGGCGGGAGCTGACGGATGGTGTTATCTATCAGCACCCTATCCAGGATGCTTGGTCCGTCATCGGCCGCGAGCCACCTCCAGATAAACCTGCTATGTTGGGAAATCTGAGTCTGTACGGTGCCTCTGGCATCAAACCGCCAGTCCATCCGGGTTCTGCATTGACGTGTGGGCGTGTACTCCAAAATAGTCTGTAGCGTGGTCGACTTGCCTGCATTATCCACCGTATGTGGCGACCCGGCCCAATGAGTTTGTAGTGGTGGCTCCGTGAGCCACGGAGGAGTCTCAGCAATTGTCTCTCTGGAACGGCCGCTCCAGGAATGCGGGAGATCTTTCCCGTCCGGCTTTCCGAATCACCGTCGTGTTCCGCTTCTGTATACGCCATCCGAGCGTCCGTGCTGCTGGTCAGTGCTGGGCGAGCGTCTGGTAAGTCCTGCTGCCGTCCTGTCCGATACTGGTCCTCGAGTTTCACAGGTCACACCGTGCTTCCAGCTCTCTCCCCTGAGAAAGCATAACAAAGCCTTTTATCTGTACCTGGCACTTCTCTTCCTCCGCCGCAGGTGTTTTCCATTGCACTGAGTAGGGTTGCCAACCCTACTACGCTCCCTGGTGCCAGCTGGTGGATATCGGTGGTATACGCCGTCCACCACCTCTCCTCTTTGCCGCCTGGGGTGCGGTGCTGGGGCCGGGTTGCCACAACACATACAAACACATACACACACACACACAACCACACAAACACACTCGAGGCGCTGGGGTCATGTGAGCTCTGCCGTGGCTGAACTTTCCCCCAGCTGGCTGACGTGCTGCAGGAAGTGAGGGAGGAAGTTCAGCGGGACCACGACAGGAAGCTGGAGCAGCTGAAGGAGGAGCACAGGAGGGAGCTGAGTGCCATCAGGGAACAGCACCTAGACCAGGTCAGCCTCTTCATACAACCACCACTCCCAGAATGCACTTGGTGTCGTTAGATCATTTGATTTTAAGATGGAGGTTTCTTCTCTGTATGGTTTACATTTCATAACGTATATAACTGTGTGTGTGTTTCTGTGTGTGTGTGTGTGTGTGTGTGTGTGTGTGTGTGTGTGTGTGTGTGTGCTCGTGTGTGCCTGTTTCTGTGTTTGCAGGAGGCGACCCAGAGAGAGGATTTGCTGTGTGCTCTGCAGGATGAGCGAGAGCGTCTGCAAAGCACACACACCGTTCAACTGGAGAAACTCCGCCTGCAGCTGGACACACAGACACAGAAGACATGGCTGGCACACACACGCAAGGTCAGCACACACACACACACACACACACACACACACACACACACACACACACACACACACACACACACACACACACATACACACACACACACACACACACACACACACACACACACACACACACACACACACACACACACACACACACACACAAACACACACACACACACACACACACACACACACACACAAGTGTAAGAGTATGTGTTTGTCCAGCAGGAGTCTGAGCTGCAGAACCAGTTGGAGCAGCTGGAGTTGAAAACCAAAGATCTGAAGACCCAGGAGGCCCTGCTGCAAACCAAGGTTCTTTACGTGTGTGTGTGTGTGTGTGTGGCTGTCTGTCTGTCTGTCGACTACTGATGTATAACTATTGATCATTTGACCGTGCTTCCCTGTGTTTTTTCTAGGCAGCAGATCTGAAGAGGAGGAGGAAGAGGCTTGGGGAGGAGGAGGAGGAGGTGGACAGAGGCATGAAGGTGTGTTTTTGTTTGGGACTGCTTTACTGAGAGGAGAACCAAACTCCCTGACCCTGCCTCTAAACAATGTAGTGTTGTTTCATTTGTTTGTCTGTGTGTGTGTCTGTATCTGACTGTGTGTGTGTGTGTGTGTGTGTGTGTGTGCCTGGTTGTGCCCGCCAGGAGAGGGAGCAGCTGACAGAGGAGCTGGGCCGGGCGCGGGAGGAGCGGCGGCGGGCCCAGCAGGGTGCGGAGGCGGCGAGGGGCGAGCGGGACCAGGCCCGCGAGGAGTTCCGCCGCGCCCAGGAGGACCGGGAGCGGCTGGAGCGCAAGGTGGAGGCACTGCAGGAACGCTGCGCACGCCTCGGCAGCAGGGTCAGGTACGGACGGGCCGACAGGTAGACCCCGTCCGACATGGGGTCTCCCCCCATATGCGGTCCCCGCCCACACATGGCCACGCTCACATTCCGGAGACACCCCACAATTTGGTTTTCTTTCCTTGAGCCCAAACACCGGCCCTGGCCGTGTGTTTGTTGGGTTGATTCTGTGACAGACCAGCGGTAATGTGGTTCATCTGTCCGCCTTGAGAAGGCTCACTCTCTGGCTAATCATATGGATTTTTTCTGAGGTTCTGGTTCACAATGAAATGGAAACAAAGTTATTACGGATTGTGTGTTCAATGTGCTAAATATGGATATAATTTTCCGCTGCTGGTGGCAAAAACACACACTTGTGTGTAAACCAGACGTCCATATTTGTTAGAGTCTATGCTTGAGCCTGATATAAAAAACAACTTGGCTGACCAACGAGTGGCCAGGCTTTAGTTTGTAACTGCATCGCGATGCATCTGTCAATCTAATGATGTGATTGTTAACCTGGCAGTGAACTGGAGCAAGGCGAGGGAGCCGGCGTCTCCTCCACCCCTCCGCCCAGACTGGAGAAGAAGAAGGCGGAGGGCCCAGCAGAGAAGGTGGAGGACACCCCCCCCTCTAGTGGCGTGGTCAACGGATCGCTGCACATGGGGGACCTGGAGGAGCCGCCCCTCTTCCCCGTCCCCGACAGCCAGAGCAGCCTGGAGGAGTAAGGAGAGTGTGTGTGCGTGCACGTGTGTGTGCATTGCTTGCATGTCAGGTCAACACATTTTCAGTTCATGAATGACACCACTTGTTCCCATGACAACGCTGCTTCTGATTTGACCCCGGAACCCGCCTGTGTTTATCCACAACACCACCCACACACACTCGCCATAGGGACGAGTCCACCGTCCCGGAGGCCCTCACACTGTCCCCTTCGTCCCCCTCCACTCCAGCATGCGTCGCTACATCAGCACGGAGGAGGCGTCCCTCCACGAGGCCCGGCATTTCCTGGAGCGGGAGAGCCGGCGCCTGGCGGATAGGCAGGCGGCGCTGCAGGCGGCCGGCTCGGGGCCCTTCACCCGCAACCACAGCCTGGACGCCGCCGGGGTGAGGGGCCCCCAGCGTTTAACATCTCCCTGTTCTTTATGTGTCGCTCTGTTGGCTCTTTATCTCTGTCCACTATCTGTGTGTGTGTGTGTATTTATGTGTGTGTGTGTGTGTGTGTGTGTGTGTGTATATTTATGTGTCTGTGCGTGTGTGTGTGTGTGTGTGTGTGTACTATAATTGCTGCCGTTAAAGTATTTTCTTTTCCTTTCATTTATAAATGAGAGGAATGTCTTTTCATACGATTCTCAATTCCTCCTCCCCCCCTCCAACCGTCTGGCTCCTCCCCTCCACCCGTCTGGCTCCTCCCCTCCACCCGTCTGGCTCCTCCCCTCCACCCGTCTGGCTCCTCCCCCCCAGCAGGAGACGGGTCGTCTGGAGCAGCTGCGGCGTGCGGTCCAGCAGGGCAGCACGCTGCTGCGGCGCAAGGAGGAGCAGCTGCAGCAGCTGGAGAGCTCCCTGGCGGAGGAGGTGAGCAGGAGGTTCTGAGTCAGGACGCAGCGGGATAATACCACCGGGCGGAACACCTAACATTGATATTTAGGGCATTTAGCAGACACTTTTATCGACCCCCCCCATTTGTCAGAAGAAAGAGAAACAACAATTTATCGCTGTCGGTACAGTAAGGATATTCATAGAACCAAGTGCCAAGCACTAACCATCACTAGGTTAACCCATTCCCCGTACACAACAAAGATAGCTAGGATAGATTGCTACAAAATGCTGAGTACTATTTTTTTAAGTGCCAGCTTTGGATAAAATACACAGAACGGAATCCAGCAGGACACGACCTTGGTGTAATGCACGGTGACGGAGAATATCAAACCACAGTCTGCTGTAGATTTTCCTAATTTTGCGCAGTACACTGTTTGTACAGCAGGTGGCTGTTGTCCACCATTGTTGTGTCCCTAGTGGTGTCCGCATCATGTCCTCGGTGTGAAGGGCTACTTATGTGAAAGCATCCTCCAAGCTGTGTTTCTTTCTGTGAAGGGCCGTGATCATGCAGAGTGGAGGCTGTAGGCCAAGTGTCTGCTTCACACTCCAGTATAACTATTTTATTTTGGTTTTGAAAGGTTTTATTATGAGGTGGAATTTGTTAACTTATATATGACTTTGTTCATTATATTACAAGAAATATTGACTTGACACTCCTTCATTTGCTCTTTTATTGTTGGTTCTACGAGAAGTGGTTCTCTGAAGCCTAATCAGTTTTATTGTTAGGTTGAACTTTCGTAATAATATTTAATCTTGCACTTTGACGTGTGATATTTGTTTCATTGACCCAAAAAGAGTATTGACCAATCAACGATACTCTCTTATGCTATACCTTTCAGTATTGTAGCGTGGCTGTTCCTACGCACCCCACAGTGAGGAGATGGTACCAGCCCATCCCTAGTATGTTTGCACATCATCTTAGCGTCAGCTTGGGTCTTATTAAGGATAAACAACAGTGGTGGGTTCCCCACTCAAAAGGCAGAAGTAAGGGTTTCTCCGAGGGCAGTCGGTGGAGCTGTTTCTGTGTTGGTGTCCATCCCTTTTGGTTTGTTTGAATCAAACTGTAGGCACATGTTACATGAGCGACTGACAGTGCTAATGCTAACATGTGTCCTCCCGCGTCCCTCCGTCCAGCCCCTGTTGGAGGAGCTGTCCCGCATGGCCGGGGAGCGCAAGGTGACCTTCGACGTGACAGACTCTGACCTCAGCAGCACCCTAGACCCCCACGACGGACCAGGTGGGGCGCTCTGTCTCCTCCTCCTCCTGTCCTCTCCCCTCCTGTCTCCTCCTCCTCCTGTCCTCTCCCTTCCTATCTCCTCCTCCTGTCCTCTCCTTTCCTGTCTCCTCCTCCTGTCCGTTCCTTTCCTGTCTCCTCCTCTCCTTTCCTGTCTCTTCCTCCCCCTCTTTTCCTTTCCTGTCTCTTTCTCCTCCTGTCCTCTCCTTTCCTGTCTCCTCCTCCTGTCTGTTCCTTTCCTGTCTCCTCCTCTCCTTTCCTGTCTCTTCCTCCCCCTCCTTTCCTTTCCTGTCTCTTTCTCCTCCTGTCCTCTCCTTTCCTGTCCCCTCCTCCTGTCCGTTCCTTTCCTGTCTCCTCCTCTCCTTTCCTGTCTCTTCCTCCCCCTCCTTTCCTTTCCTGTCTCTTTCTCCTCCTGTCCTCTCCTTTCCTGTCCCCTCCTCCTGTCCGTTCCTTTCCTGTCTCCTCCTCTCCTTTCCTGTCTCTTCCTCCTCCTGTCCTCTCCTTTCCTGTCTCCTCCTCCTGTCCGTTCCTTTCCTGTCTCCTCCTCTCCTCTCCTTTCCTGTCTCTTCCTCATCCTCCTTTCCTTTCCTGTCTCTTTCTCCTCCTGTCCTCTCCTTTCCTGTCTCCTCCTCCTGTCCGTTCCTTTCCTGTCTCCTCCTCTCCTTTCCTGTCTCTTCCTTCTCCTGTCCTCTCCTTTCCTGTCTTCTTATCACAGGGTATAAACACAGTGTCGGTGTTAAATGCTTTGAGGTTCACAGAGCCAACATCTTCCCAATTGTATCGTTTCCTCTGGATATTTCTTTACAGTAAATCCACGTATCATGTGTTTCTTTTCTGATTTAATTGATGTATTTTGTATTCATTACGCATTGCCTTGTCGATTAATAATATAATATTATATATAGCTTCCAGAAGAGAGTCAATACTTGTTTCAATGCAATAAGTCATCCAACAGAGTCCTTCCGTTGTTCAACCACCTCTCAGCTGAATCTTCCCGTAATTGTTCCCAGGATTCTTCCCAGGATTCTTCTCCCATGCTTGATTTCAATTCATCACAAAACACAGTATATTGTAGCACATGACAAGGCCGGGGTCCCAGTGACCGCCAATCATACCTGTTATTATACAAAAGGGTGTTACCCACCTATTCATATTGGGTGACTGCCATTCAAATCAAGCCAATCATGAACCGCCGACACCCTCTTTATGCTCGTCTGTCCCACTTTGGTTACAGCAGCTGGCAGGGAGGAGGAGGAGAACAAGAGAAAGGGGAATACACATGAATAAACTAAAAGTGGGGGACAGGGACGTGTGGGAAGGGGCGTGAGGACAGGGAAGAGGTGCCAGAGGTGTCGTCAAATAACAGTGGGGGGGTTGAGCCCAGGCCTGTTGGTCTCTGGGGGATCTGTTGTTGGCTGCGAAAACAAGGGAAGGAACATTTGATGCTAGTGCCAACCCCTCAGTTGCTCCGCTGATCAATCGCTTTAAGAACAAAGGAAGAGGAGAACAGGATGTTCTGCAATTAGCTAAACGTCGGGGACAGAGGCGGGGGCGGGGCAGGGAGGAACGTGAGGGCAGGGCAAAGGGCGGCATATGGCTCAGGAGCTAGAGTGGGTTGGCTGGTAACCGGAAGGTTGCTAGTTCGATCTCTGGCTCCTCCCAGCTGAGTGTCGAGGTGTCCCTGAGCGAGACGCCTCACCCTGACTGCTCCTGACAAGCTGGCTGTCGCTGTGCGTGGTTGACTCCACCGTCGGTGTGTGAATGAGTGTATATGAATGGTTGTGAGTCGCTTTGGATAAAAGCGTCCGCTAATCACCCTAAATGGAAAAGGTGTCCTCAACTAACAGTGGGGGTCAAAGAAGGAGGGAGGGGGAATATCACGAGGCAAAACCATATCTAACAAATATTGCAATCCTTAACAAGGTATAATTGAAGAGGAAGAGATGATTCACCAGTGCTCTTATTTTAATATATTCTCCGCCCCCTCCCCCCTCATCAGGTGGCCATCCTACTGTACCTGCCAAAGTGCAGCAGTTGGCCGAATCCCTGCAGCAGATCTCGGGTCAGCTCCACCTCGTGCTAGGGGCCCTGGGCTCGCTGGCCCCGCCCTCTGCCTCCTCCGCCTGCAGCCAGGGGTACGGCGGGATGCCTCCCACCCCCTCCGCACCCCTCTCCGCCGGGCCATCCTGGGCATGGGGCGGGAACCACTCCGGGGCCGCGCCTCTCTTCGCCAGCTCCATGCCCGCTACACAGAGGGCCCCGGCGGACCTCCTGAGCAGCCGCTGGGCCAAGCTGTTCCCCGGTACGGCCGTCCACCCCTGGGGAAGCGAGTACAATCAGAATCACTTTTATTAGACCTTATTGTACAAGTACACAAGAGTAAAATCCCCAGGCTTGGTTCCTCAAAATTCACATAGCAGCAACAATACAAGATAAAGTAAATAAGATAAGTAAAAATAAAAATATGTTACAAATAAGTAAAGATAAGTAGCAGCATAGATCCCAATAATAAATAATAAGAATAAGAATAAAATAGAGTAAGTAATAATAAGATAAACTAAGACAGTGGTAATAAGTTATAATAAGTAATGGGGTGATGTAAAGTGTAAAGTGGTGAAGTGATAGCTGTACCAGCCACGATTAATTCTAGTGCAAAATTGCTATGAAAATGACAGAAAAGGGTAGTGGATTCCTCCAGGAGCCTGGGTGCACAACACAATGTAGTGTGTTGTTCCGCTGCATGGCTGGTTCTGCAACGCAGATCGTTATGAGTTAGGTTATTACTACCTGGAACGAGAATAGTTAGTAATTCAAAAGAACAGAGGCCCAGTAGAAAAAGCGGTTTCAGAACACGGTAGCGAGTCGTCCATCGCGGCCTGAGATTCCAGGCCCACTGATGAAGGGGTGATCCCCCCCAGCACCGCTCGAATCACAGGCTTCCATCAGTCTGGGATTCAAGAGATGGACTCCTTAGGCTGGATGATGGAGTTTGTTCATCATGGAGCACTTACCAGCGGCCTCCGGAGAGGACCAGCAGGATATCGCCTCGATGTGGAAACAGGTGTTACTGGAATTAAATGATCCCTAATTATAAGGTTACTCAGGATATTTGCCGGTGACTTCGACTGCGATGGGTCACGGGTGAAAACAGTAGAAACTAGTTCTAGTTATTTGACAGGCTGAGAACCACGTATAACAGGGATATAAGGTGTATGGCCTACAGGGTGCTACTAGAGGCCAGACCGGCAGATCGCTTTGTGAAACACGAACTGACGACCGATGAGTAACAATCAAGAGCATGGACACACATACCGGTGATTGTAGACATTCATGAGTGGGGGGCTGGCCAGCGTACAGGGAGATATGGATGCTGACAGCATAAAAGCGACACGATACAAAACAGACCGTTTTTGAAAGATGCTAAAATTGGTTTGGCAGAAATGAACAGTGAGGATAATAAGGGGTATTTCTAACATACAGGCATGTAACCCTATTCTAATAGTACCCCCGACTGCAATTATTAACCCTAAAAAAGCATGATTTGGGATCTTAAAAAAAACAAGCATGTATACATACGTCATATAACAGTCTAAAGCAAAAGGGGAAAGTTGAAAAAGCATGATATCAGCCCTTTAAGAATGCATAGCACTCTGGGTAAGAAATGAAGTAGTTGTGATGTGTGGCCATGCTCCAGTAGAATATTTATTGGTTGCACACAAAAAACAGCTGCTTCAAAATGTTCCCCATCACTGGAACTGCAACTGGAACTTCTTTTGATCGTCTAGGGCGTTAGATCAATATGTAATCCAATGGAAAACAATACAAATCACAACGATTTGCTTAGAGGTGAATGCCAGGGCATTGACCCGCCCCGTGGCAGATGGCCTATAGTGGCGGCTCACCTGTTCTTCTTTACTGCTGACAAGCTCTTAAGCATGAGAGCCTGACTAATGTGGGCTTCAAGTCCAGCACTGATGGTCTAGCCAGGCTAACAAGCCCTCCACCATGTCTCTCTGACCCCCAGGAGCCCCTCTAGACCCAGTGGCCTCCAGCAACTTGAGGACCACTTCAACATACTCTTCATTCACTCCTGCAAGGTAAACGACTTTTAATACCTTTGATGGCTTAACCCACAAAGTCACACAAATCAGCCTGTAATTGTCGCGATGCCATGATGTCTGCATGTGCTTGTGCTTGTGTGTGTGTGTGTGTGTGTGTGTGTGTGTGTGTGTGAGACAAAGAGCAGTATTAGACATGCATGAACATGAACTGATGATTTTATGCCATATTTTGTTTGCCATTAAAAAATATGGATGTGTGTGTGTCAGCGTGCCAGAGCTGGACGGTCAGCGGCTGCAGGGGCTGATCGACGGGAACAAGAGGTGGCTGGAGATGCGCCGGAAGGACGCCAGCATGTATCCTTCCTGTGAGGCTGAGGTCTCCGTGGAGCCCCTGGTTCAGCTCAGATTCAGACTGATCAAGATTTCTAGGAGGGAGGGGGAAGTGTAAGCTAGTGTCATCGCAAAGTTAGTGTGGTTATGACCCACGCTTTCTTTGTGTTGTTTTGTTTTTAAAGATCCAATGCTTTTTTAAGGGTTAATAATTGCATTTGGGGGTACTTCTAGAATAGGGTTACATGCCTGTATGTTAGAAATACCCCTTATTATTCTCACACTGTTAACTTCTGACCAATTTAAGCGTCTTTAAAAAACGTACAGCCCAGTCTGTTGTGATTGGTCAGCACGCCCTCTCTTTTGCAAAAGGTCGAACACTTTGCACGCGCTTGTCGGCAATCCCCCCCCCCCTCCCGAGAAGTTGTAAACATTGTGGGTAGCCGGGAGGCGCGACTTCTGCACTTCAGCACCGCCCACTGCAGTCTGACGTCACACTATTACGGAAGTAAAGTTTGAGGGCAAACAAGTTGTTTCACACGCTTATGGAGGGGCGTTCTCTGTGGCCGTGAACACTCCCCCTGACTCGGACTCAGATTTTATAGCTTTGCAGACGTAAAACATGTAACATACGTCATGTAACAGTGTAAAGCAAAAGGAAAAGTTGTGAAGCTTGATCACCCGTTTAAGCTCGTTCCACTGTTTTGTATGAGCATCATAACACACACAGTGGCGTTAGCTTTTCCCTCTCTGGGACGCACCAACCAACCACATCGACCGCTTCCCAGACGTGGCCCCACACATGCCACCTGCCACCCAGACCCGGAATGAAAATAACCAGAGAGCATTTGAAAGGCGGGGTCAGGAGGTTTGCGTCTCCTCAGAACGGGCGTGTGAAAGCAGATCTGTTTGGTTCTCCCCAAGTGTTGTTGTGTTTGTTGTTGTGTTATTTTTGACCAAAATGTATACAATTTGTAAAGCGGGGGTGATTCAAGCAGTCGTTACACATAAGCGATGGTGACGTGGGTTTTGCACGGCCTCTGGCACCGCCCTGACATTAAGTTGTTGGCGGAGGTTCTCCTACCAAATGGAAAGTGTCCCGACCCCTCCAAGGCTCTGGCTCAGGGCTGTGTCCTCAGCACCGTTGTGTCCTTGACTCGGCGGCTGCCAGACCTCTGTTCACCCGCTACCGGCCGCCGTCCACTGGGGGCGCCGGGCTGGTCCAGCTGGGCCTCGACGACAACAACCAGATCAAGGTCTACCACTACTGAGGACCCCCGGACCCCCACCTGAAGAAGCTCCATGGATCCGTTTTTCTGCCCCCCCACGTCATTTACATTACTCTACCAAAATGCTGAGACAGCTGGTCGTAACATTGTCCACTTCCACTGTCGGGGGGGGGGGGGGGGGGGGGGGGGGGGGGGTTGCTAGGGAGGATGCACTAGATGCCTTAAGTGAGTTCTAGGAAACCGTGTTAAACACTGAGTTCACTGTTCAGTGAAATTGGAGATGAAGGAGTCACACGTGACTACAAGAAAGTTTAGACAATCGCAGCGTTCAAAGCTGTCTTTTTATATATGAAAACCGGCACATGTGAATGTGCGAGCTCCAAGCAGGTTACAACAAGCACTAGAGGTGTTTCTATCTATTTAGCCTCATCATGGGTTCTTTGTTGACTCCTTTGTGTAGTATGCTTTAATCAGAGCAGAGATGTAAGAGTAGGGGCGTGAACAGGGGGCCTCATGAGTTAATGAAGTTATTAATATGGGTCCAGTGCCCAGAATGAACTTCTTGATGCACCCGTGTGATGAAGGCCTGTTGTTGTACATTCATGTAAAATAAGAAACCGGCCTTTTATCTGTATTTATTGGTTATTTTTTATCGTCTAATCCAAATATTAAGGCTGAAAGTTACTATAGATTAAGTGGGCCTTTGCTTCTGATTAGATAACTGAGATGCTTTTAACTGCATGCTTTTCAAAGAACTGGGACAAGTCTGTTCAATCAGAACACACTTTAGTCAAACAAGCTCCAAGTTACCAGGCATCTGTTAGCTTAGCAACAAGGTCACCTGAATAGAAAGTGGGTCGACGGAGAATATACCACTAATGTGATGTTGACCGGCCTGCGGTCTTCATTGAGCTTTATGCTTGGTAGATATTGTGCATAAATGTGTTTGAATTTGTATTTTTCTATGAAATATATTAAATATACATTTTTATACATTTTTAATACTTTGTGTTGTATTGCATTATTGCATCAGTTATAAATCAAACTTTTGTATTGTTTTTTTACAGAATGCAGCAATGCGATTAGATTAGATTCATAATGACAAAGTAAGACACAAATAAGGAAGCGATGAGGGACCGGGACGTGACAGGGTTATCTGAAAACCAGACATTTTATTCAGTAACCGAGCCTTTGCATTGATAGTGACATTAAAATGGGTTTATCATACAACACAGTGCAAAACAAGTTTTGTTCCTCGGTAGAACTTGAGGGACGTTAACCATTACATTACAATCATTATTGTCCAATGAGGCGGGCAGGATAAGAGATCTGGCGAATCAGAATGTAAGTATCATCTCGACATGATTAGGGTGTTAAAGGCCGCTGACAGACGGGACATAGAGGACACTCTCACAGATTAAGTTATCAGACAAACATCTGTACAAAGGCTTACGCACACACATCCACACGCAGTGTATAAACCCACAGCATATAAACAGCTAAAAAAAACTTGAAGCAGCTCTTGGTTGCTTCATAGGTCTGTGATGCAGACATAAATAAGAGCCAAGACCACGCAGGAGACGTTGACGACAGCGAATGGTGTGATGATCCTCCCCCTTTTGACGCAATGCCGTCAGGTAAACATCAAACACAGGCGAGCGTTTCGACAGTTGAGTGGCAGCGAGGGGGTCAGAGGTTAAACAAACCAAAAATAAAAAAGACACACCAAAACCCATCCGGCACTGCTCACGTCACGACCCCCCCCCCCCCCCCCCCCCCCCCCCAGTTCCATCCTGGCGCGTCGAGCGTCCATACTGGTGGGCGTGGTGTGAGGAGGAGGAGTCCTGGCGTCCTCCTCCTCCTCCTCCACACACTGGCTGTGGGAGGCGTCCGGGCTCCCAGTGCTCCTGGCAGAACCACTGGCCGTATCTTTCCTTTGTTTTGTGTTTAAAGAACCATTTCTGCTAACAGCTAGCAAGTATGGGGGGCGAGGAGACAGAGAGAGAGAGAGAGAGAAAGAGGAGGGGGGAGAGTGAGCTTGGCGGTAAGCTGGAGGTGGAGTGCAGCTCTAGAAGGCGTAGATCTTGTCTCTCTGGACGGTGTCCAGGTCGTCGTCCATTGTCAGGAGGACCTAATGGGGGACAGAGACAGGGGGGTCAGTTAAAATGGTAGTTGAGCCACTTGGAATGTTAGGTTGATTTTTTGCCCGATTTATCTGGTACGTGTTCCGTACCAGGAAAGAGCCAAACATTGCGATAGAGGACAGGAAGTGCCAGATGTCGTGGTCGTCGAAGAAGGACAGCACGATGCACTCTCTGTTGTGCTCACGAGACTCTGCCGGAGTTTTCTGTCAGGGAGGAAAGAAAAACAGAAGAAAAACATCCCATGATTGCACAGTGGCGCTCAAAAGACATCACCCTGGAAAAGAGATTTCTACGTCAAAATGAGACAACGGGCCCTATCTTGCATCCAGCACAATTTACTTTCTACACCGACGCATGTGTCGTTGCTAGTTTGCAACTGGCGTGGAGCATTCTTTTCCCTCCACAGGCACGCGTCGCTAAATTAGGGAATGATCTAGAGCCCCAAGGGGCGGTTCAGCAAAAGGAGGAGGTGTGTTCTGGCGCAAACGTTCCCTGGTGCTATTTTGCAGTTTCAGAAAACAATTCCGCCACAAACCAGGAAATACCTGGTTTAAAGTCAGTGGCGTGTTGTTCAGATGCTATTTTAAGGGCGCATGCATAATGTTGCTTGTGCACCTTGCACATACACTTTGCTTCTCTCATCTACCTAGCCACACATTCTTGGTAAATTATTTGAGAAAGAACAGCTGATACAGCGGTAACAAGTTGTACTTTTAAATCAATGCATCTGCAAACACCGTACAGCAGGCACATATTTTCTTGACACAGACATCGTGTACAAGCTAATAACTTTTATGATTGATGAGTATTTGATCGTGAGAGAACATTGTTTTAACGCGAGTGAGTGTTAAAAATAATGAATGAATGCGGGCGCGCGCGTGTGCATCCATCTGTTTAAACACACGCAAACTACTTACTAGTTACTAACACGTAACGAATAATACAGTCCATGGCAATGTATATTAACGTTGGGACACATGCATATTGAGAACACAAGTCGATAACGATGATGCATACAATACTGGTAAGAAACAATGTTTGTTAATGTATTGCGTATATCATTAAAAAGAACCACGGTTACCGCTTATCATGTGTGTTAAGTTTTTTTGCCAAAATTTATTTGAGGACTCAGTATTTCTGAAGTTGTGGAAGAAAATGCTATTCCATGTGTGAATCAGACCATATTATTTGGCCATAAACTGAGCCATTTGAAGTTTGAAATTCATGTGGGCATGCATCTGTCTCATCGGAGACTGCAAACGCGCTGTAAAAATATCAACTCGTCAGATTCAAATGCACTCATGGCTCTTAAAGGGGATGGGAGACGGCACTCTCATTGATTTATTGCATGTTACGCCCAAGCCACACCTACGGGTAATTAGGTTACTTCAGGGCAACCCTTTTTAGATTTGCGTCGGGCGCAAGAGTCATTTATCACCGGTATAATAGCAACATTGCCATAGAACCGGCCACAAAGCTACTTGCGTACTCGCGCTTCTCACTTGCGTTTCAGACTGTTAAAATAGGGCCCAACGTGTGTGTGTGTGTGTATGTGTGTATGTGTGTGTGTGTGTGTGTGTGTGTGTACCTGCCAAGTGCTGAGGCCCTGGAAGAAGAAGAAAAGTGCAAAGCCCCACACGACGGCTGTGAAGAGGATACAGACCAGTGCCAAACACTGGATCCGCTCGCCACTCCGTAGCTGTAGCCACGCACACGCACATGCACACACACACACACACACACACACACACACACACACACACACACAAACACACAGACTCAGTCACTGATCTCCACAACTATGTTATTTCACAGTATCACTCTCCTATTGGATATGTAAATTGGACACGCCATTATTACTTCAATTTCACATTTATTAAGTATGCTGGCAAATTTGGGTCCGTGACCACAAACGATTCATGAATAAACGCACACACAGACACACACAGTCACCTTCATGATGATGTAGAAGGCAAAGTAAAGCAGCAGGTTGCAGATGGCGATGGCCAACAGGTAGGAGGCAAAGTCATTGGGTCTCACTATGAGACCATAGGCAGCCCTGTGGACAGGCAGGGAGGGAGGGAGAACCCAGACAGACACACAGGGATTAATAGAACAGAGTTAGAGCCCATTGCTTATCATGGATTTCATAAACATTGCAGACGTCACAAACATGACCATATGAAAACAAACATAAAATACATTGGGATAGTAACGTAAACAGACTCACAGAGACCAATTGCCGATGTTCCCCATCACCAGCAGCACCATACGGTCCTGAGAACAACACACGGAGGGGGTCAACAAGCAGCAGGACTAGGTCAACAGGTGGGCATCTGTGCCATCGCAGTACATTAGCTTTGGCCCGGACTGGGTACTCACCACGTACATGGGCCCACTGCACTGTCGGACGCAGTCCGTGTAGATGACGTTCACTATGCGACGCATGATGCCCGAGTCTGAAATGAGAACAAAACAGTGAAGTGGGTCAGAGGGGGAACAAGTTACCAAGAATAGAATGTTGTAGGACAATTCAGAGTGATGTTAACATCAAAAGCACATCATTTCTCATCATAAGATAGGTACAATTCTCTCTCTCTCCCCCCCCCCCCCCCCCTCCGTACCTAGCCTCCAGCGGCCCATGTAGTACAGCTGTATGCTGAGCAGCAGCGTGGCCAGGATGTGGATCACAGAGAACACGATCCAGAACACCATGTTGCCCTTGCCAAACACCTGCACCGACAGACACAGACACATACACATTCAGCTGGTATCAGCGCCATCCAGATGGGGTCCACCAGTCCCCCACTCCCTCTCCTCCTCTCTCCAACACACTTAGACCCCAGAGTAGGCTCAATATGTTCACACACGTGTGTGAAATGTGTAAGATTAAAATTGCACCTTTTGCATGTCGCTAGAAGTGCAAGAGATTTTGTCATTTCCTTAAAAGGTCCCATGACATGCCACCAGGTGTGAGTGTGATTAGCCTTACAAGCCGTTTTGAAAATCTGACCCTTATGACATCACAAGTGGGTGTGTCCACCTAGATGTGTCCTCGATAGATCAGTCTACCAGCCTACCCCGTGGACTGTAGCAAATGTTGCTCATCTATCCGTCACACATCTAGGTGGACACGCGCACTTGTGATGTCATAAGGGCAGTGTTGGGCAAGTTACTTAAAAAAAGTAATTGGTTACAGTTACATCTCCCAAAAAGTAACTAAAGTACTTACTCCATTACAAATTATAAAATTAACTAGTTATTGTGGAAAGTAACTATTGCATTACTTTCAAGTACATTTTTAAATGACCACTACCCCTCTTTAATCGAACTCAAACTACATGTGCATGTTCATGTACGAAAGCATGCAACATTGAAAGATGTTTGAATGACTTGACACCGACGTGGAGAGGCACTTTGTCCAGAGCATAATGTGCATGTCGCGATTACACTCTTTCCTTTAATATCTTGGAGGGAAAAGTAATGGCAATACTTCCATTTAAAGAAGGCTGTTTTTGGATTATTTGGGCTCAGCATTCCTGTTTCACGTTGATTCACTTGTGTCGTTGTGTGTCCAACTCTGCGTGCTTTCGAATGTGTAAACAACACCCGCTGAACTCTACCTCTGATTGGCTTACCATGACATTCTACTTTACCTCAGACAATCGTTATCATTAATGCGATTGTCTCGTGCCCACTAACCAAGGAAGAACAGTAAAGAGAGAGAACAAGTTAGTCTGACGAAATAACAGCTTCAATTATAGTAACGCGCCACATTTTGTGGAAGTAACGGTAAAAGCGTTAGAATGATGGTTAGAGCAATCAATTAGATTACTTGTTACTGAAAACGCAGTCAGTAACGCCATTATTTATAATGCCGTTATTCCCATCACTGCATAAGAGGCAAATTTTCAAAACGGCTTGTAACGGCTAATCACACTCACACCTGGTGGCATGTCATGGGACCTTTAAGGGGGCCCTGCGAAAGTTACATATTCATATCTGCATGTCCACATGATAAATCATCATCGTGCTAGACATATATGCTGCAGGGGACATTCAATACCCATGTCTACAAAATCTGGATTATTCACCATTTTGTGTGTCTGTGTCTGTGTTTGTGTGCGCGCGTCTTTGTGTCTATGTGTGTGTGTGTGTGTGTCTTTGTGTCTATGTGTGCGTGTGCATGTGTGTGCATGAGCGTGTTGGTGTGAGTGTGGTTGCGTGTGTGGTCCGGCTTACCACTCCCAACACAGAGAAGAAGATGACCCCGGCCAGACAGGCGTAAGCGGTGTAGGCACTGGCGTTGATGTCGGGGTGTCTCTTCTGGTACAGCTTCAGCATGCACAGCCCCGCGATCATGTACATGAAGGAGGTGTCTGCACATAGCAGAGTGGAGGGATGGAGGTTCAAGTCTGGAACTTCCCTAATGCAGCTCTTTTAGTCAAAACATATTGAATGAGAAGGTTTCCTGTCCATGAAACAATCCATCCAGGGAATATTTAACCAAATCATGGGGAAATCTCAGGCCTGAAAATGATAACGGGGCGGTAAGGTTGCCAGTTCAATCCCCGGCTCCTCCTAGTATCGAGGTGTCCCTGAGCAAGACACCTCACCCTAACTGCTTCTGACGAGCTGACTGCCGCCTTGCATGTTTAACACCACCGTCGGTGTGTGAATGTGTGGATGAATGTGAGAATGTTAGGAAATATTGTAAAGCACTTTGAGTGGCCATTGGTTAGAAAAGCACTGTATAAATGCAGTCCATTTACCATATATCTTTTAACTGTGGCTCCAACTGGAGCCACTAGAGGTCACTCATTGTAGAGCGTAGATGCAGTGCAGGTGCAGGTTTGAGTGTTTTCAGTAAGGGATGTTTGAAACAGGAATAGAAATTGCCTGGTCTTAGGTAATGTTAATAAAACATATGAGGGTGCTTCTCTACAAAGTGGAAGTGAAGGTAACACCTTGTGGTCAGTGAGCCATAGGTTTCTAAAGATAGCATTCAAAAGGGTTACTTTCATACAGGTGTTCAATAAACTAAAGATGCCGGTTCAATATGTCAGTTTTATTTCAACATTAAACCGTCATCTTTTTTACCTGAACTTGAATCACCCAGTAAAACATTAATTTATAACAAATTATTAAGGAAACAATTCCTTTGCATAGTCAACTGACAGTTTGCATTGCAGGAAGTAAAAGCATCTACCCAAATATGAAAAGAAAATTAAAATAATAACTGTGTACATACATCTAGTGATGCCTCTGGACATATCATCAGTGATTAGGGGTGTAACGGTACACAAAAGTCACGGTTCGGTACGTACCTTGGTTTTTAAGTAACGGTACGGTACGGTACGGTTAATAGTTAAGGGGAAAATTAAAAAAAACTGCTTGTTTCTTAACCCGTAGATAAGCAGCAATGAAAACACCAATAAACTTGGTTATGGCATTTGCATTTCTGAATACCCAGACAGGGGTTGTTGAAATAGTGTTGTGAGCTGGGTTTGCACAGTTTTTTTTTTTTTCACAGCAACGGTGATATTAACACCTGGATGGTGCCTTTTCAAATGCGTGTGCATGTTAAAGTGCTGTTCGTAGAAACGGAGAGCCCTCTCCATAGCCGGAGAGCCTGTCGGAGACCCTCTCCGTAGCTTACGTGCACATCCAATATTTTTTAGCTATCCGTCGACGCCATGGACGTATTGGTCGACGCAACGGAGACGGCAAGGGCTGTGATTGGTCCTCTAACTAAATAATTTCCTGAATCACTTCTCCGGTTTGACTTTGCACCTTAATTACTTTGTACATTGTTTACTTTGCACCTTAAGGACCAATAAAACACCAAATAGGATTTAAAAACTTTGGAAGTTTATTTGACAACACTGCTTACATGGTTTGTAGTCAACATATAAGATAGATCGGGCGGCGAATTGCATTGCGCATCCGACATCCC
This sequence comes from Pollachius pollachius, assembly GCF_949987615.1. Classification (NCBI taxonomy): domain Eukaryota; kingdom Metazoa; phylum Chordata; class Actinopteri; order Gadiformes; family Gadidae; genus Pollachius; species Pollachius pollachius. The sequence continues at coordinate 23,732,915 of NC_136936.1, forward strand.
GACGGAGAGCTGCTGAGCGGATTACAGAGTCGTATACTTTGTTCAAACGGTCCGGGTGGAACTCTGACTTCAAGTTTAAAATTCCGCATCGCAAAACAAGACTTTACATTCGCCATATTAACGCTATGTACGCCACATTTACAAACCGCGGTACACCTCTGTAACCGCACCGAAGTGCCTGTACCGTGACGGTTCGGTACAGCAGCCATAAGGATAATGGGAAGGTTAAAGTCCTTCCCAAATAAGCTACAACTTATCATGGTGATAACGAGTACCTGATGACGTGGTGCCCTCTGGCTCTGGGTCAGATACAGGGGGGTTGCGTTGTGGTGTATATATTACCCTCTATGAAACACATCTCATAAACAGTCCCCTCGCCAAGCTAACACACCAGACAGCAGAGCGGAGGCAGACGACTAAACAGAAGGCTTTAAACTAGGGGTTGAAGAGTTAGACAGAAAATATAACCCCAAATATCTATATTTTAGATATTTTAGATATGAGTTTCATTTAGATATTTTAATTAATAAAATAAGGGGCTCTAAACAGATTTCCCTGCTTCCATGAATGAAGGAAACTTCCATGAATGATTGCAGAATGATCGGTATCACGGGCCATGTATCGCGTATCGTATGGTCAGGGACTTTGTGATTCCATTTACATTTACATTTAGGGCATTTAGCAGACGCTTTTATCCAAAGCGACTTACAATAAGTGCATTTGTTACAATAAGTACATTTGTCATAAGAATGATTATGATTCCAACCCCTAGTTTAAACATGGTGGTCGGGGGTCCTGGATAAGTAAACCTACCGAATTGGAAGTTGGTGTAGTTGGGGCAGACGTGGTAGCAGGCACTGAGGAGCCCCTCCATCATCAGGGCCGTGCCCATGGCGTAGAACAGCCCAAAGTGCTTGGGGATGCCACACTCCTGAAGGGGAGTGGAGAAAAAATGTAATGTAAGAATCTTGATTCTTATGTTCTATTATTCTGAAATGATTCACATCTTACAAAAATACAATTTTAAAGGATGAGAATCTACGTGGGAATCGTTTAGAATCTAACTGTAACCCCGACATTCAAAATTTAGATTCCCCCGACTGCTCCTGAATAGAGGAGGGGAGGGGAGGGGCTTCATCAGACCATGAGAGACAGTATGCAACCCAAGACCTCCAGTACTCCCTGTAGCTCCCTCTGTGTGTGTGTGTGTGTGTGTGTGTGTGTGTGTGTGTGTGTGTGTATTTAGCTGTGTGTGTCTGTGTGTGTCTGTATTTAGCTGTGTGTATGTTGCTGTATTTGTGTGTATGTGGCAGTGTGTGTGTGTCTGTGTGCATGTGGCAGTGTTTGTGCGTGTCTTTAGGGAGCTGTGTGTATGTGGCTGTATGTCTGTGTCTGTCGCTGCGTGTGCGTCTGGGTGTTTGTGTCGGTATGTAGCTGTGTGTATGTGGCTGTGTATGTGCGTGCGCGTCTGTGTGTGTATATGGCTCCGTGTATCTGTATTTGTGTGTTTGTGTATGTGCGTACGTGTGTGTATTTGTGTGTTTGTGTATGTGCGTACGTGTGTGTGTGTGCGTGCGTGCGCGTCTGTGTGCGTGTGTGTGTGCATATGACTCCGTGTATCTGTATTTGTGTGTGTGTGTGTGTGTATGTGTGTTTACGTGCGTGCGTTTGTATGTATACAAGCGGTCCTTGGCCTCACCAGTGCGTTGAGCTCGTTGCGGAACATGGCGCGGTTGTGGACGATGTCTCGCTTGAGGACGATGAGCAAGAAGAGGAGGCCCAGCAGCACGTAACCAACGTTACTGAGGATGTTGTTGAACGCACTGGGGGGGGGGGAGACAAGAGGCATCAGCACCAGACAATAACCCAGAACACATTACTGCTAACACACACACACACACACCTCAGCGCTCCCAGGGGATGGGCGCACAGGAAGTTGTAGTAGCAGATGTCCTGGTTTCCTGTTACGTTCACAACCTGAATCCAGGGAGCGAGGGGGAGAGGGAGAGAGTTACTACAGCTGTTTTACTCTCCCCAGAGCACGCGTCCACATAAGGCGGATGGAGGGGCAGTGGTGGCGCCGTACCGTCTGATAGGTGATGACCAGCTGGACCACAGGCAGGGCGTAGAACACGGCGATGGTGGCGATGTTCCTGATGGAGACGGACACTTTGAAGGGGGGATATCATGCTTTTTCCACTTTTCCATTTGCTTTAGACTGGTAATAAAGTATGCATACATGTTTTACGTCTGCTAGGCTAGAAAAACCGAGTCCGAGCAAGGGAGAGTATTCGAGCTTGAGAACGCCCCTCAATAAGTGTGTGAAACAGCTTGTTAGCACTCAAACTGTAATTCCGTAATATAGTGACGTTGCAACAGAGTGAGCGTGCTGACCAATCACAGCAGACTGGGCTACCCGGGCGGGGGGCCTTAAAGCGACATGATACGAATCAGACCGTTTTTGAAAGACACTGAAATAGGTTTTGCAGAAATGAACAGTGTGAAAATAATAAGGGGTATTTCTAACATACAGGCATGTAACCCTATACTAGTAGAATCCCCAAATACAATTATTAACCCTTGAAAAGCATGATATGGGATCTTAAATGACAAAGTGGGGCGAGCTCACCGCTTAACCTTCCACCTCTCCTTCTCAGTATAAACCTTACAAAGCGCCGTGTGATCCTTCCCTGGGCGATGAGCCCAGGGAAGGATGAGCGTTTCACGACTGCTCCATCTAATGCAGTCCATCCTGTCTGTTTGACGCCATCTATCAACCGCTGGCATTGTTGATCGCTGGTTGTCATGGTGCCATGAAAGCTCAATCATCCAGACCTCTCTGAAGTCCTCGCTGGAGGCAGGGTGTTCAGGTATTTATAAAATGTTTCTTTGATGCAACGAACAAAATGCAAATTCCAATTTCATCCCGATATAAACAATGAAAAGGGTGAAGCGGTAAAGGAATGAGAAAGCCCGTCTGTTCATGATTCACTCAAATCAAGCATGGATGTCTCCAGGGGTTTTGCTGTGGGGAATGTGGCGTCTTATGTGTACCGGGAAATGTAGCCCCATAAAGATAAATCAACCAACCATACAAGAATTGTTGCTGTGTTTTTCTCCTCAAAGCTCACACTCTCTCATCTCGATCGTGTTTGAATCTCTCCCCGTAACCAGAGAAACATAGGTGTAAAAGAGAGTGTACATGTCAAGCCCTTCATCAAAAAGCTTTGTGGTTTTATCCCAAACAAGAAGAAAAAAAGCGACCGGTGTTCTGTGTGGCTCTGGGGTCAAACGCTCAACAAGGCCTCCTTACCAAAAGTAGATCTGATACTTCTTGCTGAGGACCCTCTTGTCTTTGCGGGACAGGTCTGACACGTACAGGAACTTCTGTGGGACAGGGAAGAAGAAGCCTCCGTCAACACCGACCGCTGAAACGGTCCGTTTGATCTCGCAGCAGCAGCAAGTGGCGTTCGATACTCGATAATAGTATGACCGCTGCCTCATGACCACCTGCATGAGGTGGACATGTGGACGCACCAGACAATAACCCAGAACACACTACTGCTAACACACACAAAAACATAACAAAAACAGGGTTTTTGTTGTTCTGCAAGGGAGGAAGGGGGCGGACCTTGGTGCGTACGATGTTCTTGTCCGAGTCGATGTCGGCCAGCGTGTCGTAGTCGTCCTCCTCCACCGAGCTTAGAGACTCCGCCCGGCTCCGGCCCACACTGTCCAGAGTGCGCTCTGAGGACACACACACACACACACACACACACACACACACACACACACACACACACACACACACACACAGTTAAGACCCAGGGCGTTGGAGTACAGGGGTCATAGGTCACCCATCGGAGGCGGGATCATAGCCCTGGGCGGGGCGACAGAGGATTTGTTTATGTTGAATTAAAACATCCCGTCTGCTTGAATTGACAACCTCAATTTGCTCAGTTTGGTTGATCGACCCTTCATTCCGAGTCGTGATTATGTCGGAGGTCATTTCGATGCTGTTTGACCCGATTTGAATTACACACATGAAGGAGATTGCTCTGGAGGGGGATTGGTTGGTGCAGATTAAGGAGGTGCGGTGATTGGACTGATTAAGGGGCCGGGCCTCGAGGCAGTGAGGGAGTGAGGGGGTCACCAATGTGGACGGCTATGTGGTGAAGGTGAGTGAGGATTGTTCGGCGTTTAAAAGGCTCCCGTCCTGAAGAACAAAAACAATAAACACAACAAATGAAGGACCGTGGCCGAGAGAAGCCTTCCCTACGACGTCGGGACGGAGCGTGGGGGACCAGGAACAGCTGGTGTGTGAGTGATATTCAACTGTACGACATGGTTTAAAACATACGATAGGGGAGAGATGAATACTTGAAATAAAGAATGAGTTTCATTTTAACATGTATACAACCCAGTGGACCGATACCTATACTGGTTCAGTATGGGTAGGGAGTGGGAGTCAGGCAGTAAATGACCCAAAACAAACGTAAGCTCCTGATGATGTCATTCTGAGTCATCAGCAATGACAAGATTACGTCAGAGCCACCAATACGGATTATTTTAGGTATCACCCTTCTAGGTTACAGTAACTCATAATAGGATAATGAATTAACACCCTCTTTATGAATTGTTTCACAAACATGAAACTATTTGTAGAATGCACCTAGAGCACAATGTGACAAAGTGTCATCCTAACATTCTCTAATCATTTTGCGAGGCTAAATGCCCATGGATGACTATGCAGCAAACATTAACAACATTGCGTGTGTGTGTGCAGACAGCATGTAGCGTGTGTCCTACCCAGGTAACCGTAGTTGTTGTCTGTGGACGTGGCACTGTCCGTCACTGCCTCAGAGCTCAGCGTGCTCCCGTTGTCAGCTGGGGGAGAACAGCGTGAATTCATTGGTTTGTGTGCGTGTGTGTGTCTGTGTGTGTGTGTGAGAGAATGTGTGTGTGTGACAAAGTGTATGTGAGAAAGTGTGTGTGTGTGTGTGTGTGTGTGTGTGTGAGAAAGTGTGTGTGTGTGTGTGTGTGTGTGACAATGCGTGTGTATGTGGGACAATGCGTGTGTGTGTGTCAATGTGTGTGTGTGTGTGAGTGTGTGTGTGTGTATGTTTGACACAAAGTGTGTGTGTTTGTGATCATGTGTGTGTGTGTGTGTGTGACTGTGTGTGTGTGTGTGAGTGACAATGTGTGTGTGTGTGTGTGTGTGAATGTTTGTTTGTGTGTGTGTGTGTCAATGTGTGTGTGTGTGTGTGTCAATGTGTGTCTGTCAATGTGTGTGTGTGTGTGTGTGTGTGTGGGGGGGGTGTGTGTTTGTTTGTGTGTGTGTGTCAATGTGTGTGTGTTGGTGTCAATGTGTGTATGTGTGTGTGTGTGTGTGTGTGTGTGTGTGTGTGTGTGTGTGTGTGTGTGTGTGTGTGTGTGTGTGTGTGTGTAACAATCGGTCTGATTGTAGCAGAAAGTAATTTGCATTTTGTTGTCATTCAGCTGAACCTGTTGTTCGGTTTCGTAGCTCAAAACGTGTAACATTCAGATCGCAAACTACACCACAATACAACCCTCCTTTGCGGTAGTCTCCTCATTAGACACAGCTACACAAAAATAACATCTTAGGAAACCCTGAACTCCCTCCCCTTGTCCCCTTATGCACGTCTTGGTGGTATTATTTTGTATTCTACATTCACTGTCCCTTTAATCCAAACGTTTGCTGTCCACACTTTTGCATACAGTTCCCCCACTCGGCTAGTGTTTCAAACCCAGAGGGAACCCAAATGGCCGGAAGATAAATAAGGCCTATTCCATCAGTCCACAACACCATAGACAGTCAATACTCACCAAAGGAGCCGTACTCGTAGGGAGAGGCTGGAGTCTTTCCTGCATGTGGAGGATAGAAGGAGACACACGGATGACCTTAAATACATGTCATACAAAACAGAAGTACCTGGTAAATGGACGGCATTTAGAGAGAGTGGCCACTCAAAGCGCTTTACAATATTACCTCCCATTCACCCATTCATTCACACATTCACACACCCGACGCAGTGTCAACCATGCAATGCGACAGCCAGCTTGTCGGGAGCAGTCCAGGTGAGGCGTCTCGCTCAGGGACACCTCAACACTAGAAACCTTCCGGTCACCAGCCGACCTGCTCTACCTCCTGAGCCACATGCCGCCCATGCTTGCCCCACATGCTTGCACTGACATGTATATGGACAGCATGGATTGTAGTGTAGATTGTAGATGAAATCAAGTTACTGAGATCCAAACAAACGGGAGGGGACGGAGGGTTAGAGCGGCATTTGGACGGTAAGCGTGCCAGGATGCAATGCCACAACAAATCAATGACATTGTGGTATTTATAGTTGTGAAACAAAGGGAGCACGTTTGGTTCTAGGTTCTTATTCAACTTCTATTGATAATGTGTTTATAAAAAGAAGTGCGCAGAGGAATCAGATCAAATACAAGCTGAACTATAGGAGGGATCACACCGTCGACAAGCAGTGGAAGGCTAGTGTCTGATCACTCTGTGATATTAAAATACATTCTGAAAGAGTGACAGCACAGATGTGTATTGGAAATATTAATGTTAGGTGTAATAATATTGTGGTGTATAATATATGTGGTAGTTTATCTTTTAAAAAGCATTGCTTAGACTCCTAAAAGTGCTGTGAACTATATGATCAGTTTCCATAAGATAACCACAATGATAACTACAATGTATACAAGGCCAGGCACATATATGCTTAGATCCTCATGTGTTGTGAGGACCTTGTGTCAATAATATTCACCTAACCAGGAGAGAGACACTCCTGAATGGCTTGTGAACGTGTTCCTCCTGTATTGCAATACAAACTTAAGGCAACCCAAGTCTGTTCTCTGTATTTAAGAATTTCAACATAGGTCGCTCTTGATGTGCCTGCAGGACCACTCCACATGCTTAAAGAGGTGTGTGCGTGTGCGTGTGTGTTTGTGTGTGTGCGCACTCGCAGATGGAAGAAATAAAAGAATAGCAGGCAAATAATGAGTCCTCTAAACAATGTTATTATGCCGTCTCCAGTCTTACCAAGTAGAGAGGCTGCACACCAGTAATCGCATGAGGCAGAGAAAGGAAAGATTTGTATTCAGAAGGGATAGGCAACAAGGGACCAAAAGGACACTAGAAGCTGTTATGCTTCACAACATTGGTTTCTTTTTTGCAACATAAAAACATTTGATGTGCTCAGAACGTTTATGCATTTACTGTAGGTACCCATTATAGTTTGTTTGCCTTCATTTGCATTGTATGAACAAAGAATCAATAGTCATAATATGACTCATTATCAAAAATAAACATCATTAGAAGTTATTACTGAATAATCTGCAAAATAATCTCAAAACATTTTCAAATACATACTAGTATAACTATTAACATCTCAGTCGGATTCCATGCCTGATTGCGTCAATGGAAATTAATTCATAGGCAGATGCAGGGAATTGTACATACTGTAAAATTCCCCCATGATGATATGATCTCCTATACTGCCTCGTCCCGGTTCACAGACACATAGGGTGTGTTTGATACGTCCTCTACAGTCTAAAGGAGCCGTGCTGGGGTGGAGTGTGTGCGGTGGTCCTACCTGTCTCTGCAGGTGACATGTCGGGGGGATGCACCAGCAGCTCTCTTTTCCTGTTCGCTCTGAACACAAGCACGAAGGACAGTGGCGCATCAGTGAACCTCGACGTGAAAGTGCACGACGTGAAAGGTGTATAAAAACACACTCGTAGGTGTGGATGTGGGGTTCATGCAGTGGTCTGCACTAGCGTAGATCATTGTATCTGGGCATCACCCGAGCAGTGTGCCTCTCTAGATCGGTGGTTCCCAAACTTCTAACTTTTTTAAGCTATGTAGCAATGTATGACAGGAGTTTTGTTTTCATTTGCGCGTGGACATAAACATTGTTGTGATTGGTTACATGTGTCAGAGGTGTTACTTTTACACAAAGTTTAAAATGGTAGTGTTTGTCCCACCCAATATTTTCAAGGATTTTGCTTTCAAAAAATGTTTACTTTATGAGGTTTTCTAACATCAATATGAGTTCCCCTAGCCTGCCTATGGTCCCCCAGTAGCTGGAAATGTCGTTAGGTGTAAAAACGAGCACTAGCTATCCTGCTCCGCCTTTGAAAAAATGAAAGCTGAGACGCACCGATTAGGAATCTGGCCCCATATGTCATCATAAGTGGCCAGGTTACGTCCTCTTTTTCTGCTTTGCCCGCCCAAAGATATTGCCCCGCCAATGAGGCAATGAGCTACAACCTTGCAAGTGCCACATGTGTGTGTACACTTCTTTGTTATTTGGATAACCGTTCTGCTGTTAGTGTTCTGGCACATAACACGCAACATAAGGTAAAGTTTGCGTAAAGCTCCCATTTGGTGAAAAGACTGGACTGCGTCGGCTTCGCTGACGTCTCTGGTACTTCCACAACGAGACTTGTAGTGGGGGTTATCCCTGCCAAGGTTGAGAAGGAATTGGGGGGAAAGGAACTTTGGCTTTGACTCCCTGAAGTCCAGATCGAACTGCAACATGGAGGAGAAAGGGATTGTTGCCCGGGATTGTCTCCCGCCTGAGCCCCACTGCCTGGCGGCGTTGGTGCCCCGTGGCGGTGATGCCCCGGTGCCCTGCGGCGGTGATGCCCCGGTGCCCTGCGGTGGTGGTGCTCCGGCAGCGGGGCTCCGGTGGGAGACAATCGCGGGCAACAATCTCTTTCTCTGCGGGCTCCGCAGTCTGGCCACGGGCTCCGCAGCCTGGCCGCGGGCTCAGCCGACCGGCCACAGGCTACGGAAACGTCAATATAAGCGAACAGAGCCGCACTGTACCGCAACGAACAGTAGCGCACCGCTCGGTGGAAACAAGGCATTTGACTGAGCGGGTTTGTTCATTCTCGTAACATAGACTTGAGGGGATAAACCCTCCCTCCGGGCTGCTCAACACCCAGGACTCCTGCTTATTGGTTCATAGCGCAACCAGGGCTTCAGCCTATTCGTGAATAGACGTAGGCGGGATCCAGATCCCTTAGCTAGTCACACCAACTCAGAGGAGGAATTTCCTCCTCTCTCCCATTGAACCCGAGGTTATTCACCCGCCGCCAACACTTTCGGGGAGATGAATGGGAGTCAATGGAGGCTGAGGGAGGAACATCCTTCCTGAAGTAATTGTCAATAGGCGATAAGGGGTGCTAATGTCCCTTTACCCAGGGAAATGAACATAACATATGCAGAGGCATTGAAGTAGTCCTATTTAAGGGCATTAATTCATTAAAGTAGTCTGGACAATCTACTTTTTTTATTCTCAACAATGTTAAGGAGGATCTTCCTCCCTCTCCTCACTTGAGAAGCCTCCACTGCTGCATACATCTCTGGTACTGGGACTTCAGTCAGCAACAGGACTGTTTGGGAAGGTAAAGCACAGATTTCTACCCCCTAGATACATCTAGGTGCCCCCGTGGGTACTAGTACCCCACTTTGATTCGAGAACAAAGGAAAAAACTGCATGCTACGAGCATGCACAGTTTTCTCCTTCAATCTAGAGACCCACACTGTGCCGGGTGTTGCTAGGATACAACAGACTGACTGAAGAGAGAGGGTGCGTACCTCCTGTGTTCCAGACACTGTGCCGGGTGTTGCTAGGATACAACAGACTGACTGAAGAGAGAGGGTGCATACCTCCTGTTGTCCAGACAGGCCATCAGGAAGGTGAGCAGGTAGAAGGACAGGAAGATGCCCAGGCAGAAGAGCATGCCCATCACGTAAACCTCCGCTGAAAACAACACGGCGTGGTCATAAACATAGCTCATGGTAAATGCTAAATGGACTGCATTTATACAGCGCTTTTTTAACCAGTGGCCACTCAAAGCGCTTAACATTATGCCTCACATTCATCCATTCATGCACACATTCACAAAGTGATGGCAGTGTCCACCATGCAAGGCAACAGCCCGCTCGTCAGGAGCAGTCAGGGTGAGGTGTCTTGGCTCAGGGACACCTCGACACTCTAGTAGGCGTCCAGGATCTAACCAGCAACCTTCCGGTTGCCAGCCACCCGCTCTACCTCCTGAGCCACATGCCGCCCTCATCTCAATAATGTGGATCTTTACACTGGTAACTATTAACGATTGGCTCTATGGGATTACTTTTAAATTCAAGTTCATTCAACAAAATCATTTGTTGATGAGTGAGGCACAGAGTGTGATGTGTGATGTCAATGACGATAGTGTACAAAGCTACAGGTTGTTTTTTTCTGCCACAGTCAAAAAAACAATGCTTCCTGATTATTGGTAGTTGTCTTTCTCCGTTGTGAATTCCTTGGTCTGAGATAGAGGACAAATTACACTGAACGGAATGGTTATGAATCAATAATTGTAAAATTCCCCCCGAGATCCTATGTGTCCCAGCTTTGATTGAATCCTGCTTGTTCTTTCCCCTGCAGACGACAGCCACTGCGTCTCGCCTCCTGCGCTCTCTATGAAGTCACCTCGTGACGAGCTGCCCAGCAACACAATAACACTCAGTCTCTGTCCAACAAAAGTATTAAAGCCTAGCGTGCATATATACCGATGATAGCTGCTCACCACCCAAAGTCACGTCATGAAATGGCTGCTGAAATCATTAGCAAAATGTATTCCTACGCCGTCGCAAAGAAATGTTCAGATAGCGGCACGGTTTCACGTTTGCCGGCTTTTCCTCCATAGGGAAAATGAAGGCCTACTGCCGTGTGGACCCGGCTGTACTGTGGTGGTGTGCCGTTCGTTTCGAGGGGCTTCCCACTCACAGTTGATGGCGGGGGAGACCACCACGTCCAGCACCTTGCTGCGGTTGCCCGCGTCAAAGAGCTCGTCGGGCCGCAGGGGGTAGAAGCGCAGCGGACCCCCGCACGCCTCGTCCTCCGTCTTCACCACCACCACCACATAGAAACTGTTGCTAGGGAAGTCCTTCCTCTGCAGGGGAAGAGACCGAAAAAAATCATAGCATATCATGTTTTACAAACTAAAGAATGAGTTGATTATGCCAAATTTTGCATTGAAGCTTATAACTGACCTAGTTTTATATTAATATTGTATTCACTATAAAAACATGTTTTGCTCTTCTCCCGCATAATAACTAGTTCAGGTTTTTAAATTGGACAACTGTCATCCAGAGAGGACAGTTACATGCGTCGTTACATCTCTATTGGGACTATTGAAACTATTGAAATTGAAATTGTGTGTTTGTGTGTGTGTGTGTGTGTGTGTGTGTGTGTGTGTGTGTGTGTGTGTGTGTGTGTGTGTGTGTGTGTGTGTGTGTGTGTGTGTGTGTGTGTGTGTGTGTGTGTGTGTGTGTGTGTGTGTGTGTTGGTATCGGTGTGAATGTGTGCTGGCTGTGTTACAATACCTGCACAGTGATGGCCCCTTTTTTGGTCATGGTTTGGTACATCCCGATGAAGGCCACATTGTTGTCCAGGTCGTACACAGGACACTGAGGTGTGGGTGGGGGGGGTGCAGAGAGGACAGCCAGAAGGAACCGGAGGAAAGGGAAGTGAAGAAAGAGAGCTATGAAAATGTACACCTATAAAAATACTACTACTTGGCTGCCATTAAGAAACTCCACAATGAGGACACATGAGGACACAATGAAGCTCTGCTGAATCTTTCTCATGAACCACACACCCTTGCTTTATAAGAAGACTTCATGCTGCTTTAGGCCCTGTTTACACGAGGACGCTTGTGGGTGAAAACGTCAAAATATTTTATCAGATGTGCCTTTTGTTTAGACGGCGACAGCGTTTTCGGGGCTTAAAAACCAACCAACCTCCAGGGTGGAACTCTTAAAAAAGCTCCACCGTTGCGTTTCCCTCTTAAGTGTTAACAACGCAAAAGTGTGCTCTGATCTGCTCATGCTGGCTCTCGTCGCGTACGCGTTTACGTCACATCCAGGTGCAGTACAGGCAAACAACAACAAACATGTCGGTTTATTTCCATCAGTCGGACATTCAAGTTGTGATAACTATCCAGGAGTCATTTCAGCAGTTAAGCCGAATAATCACAGATAATATAACAGAACAGAGAAGGCGCATGAATTACCTAATAATTACCTAATAATTAATTTATTACATAGGTTGTGTGGCAGTGCGTCACAGTATCAACTAGCCACCTGCTGGCATACTACATCGAAATTCATACACTTTTGCGTCACCCTATGCACGCAGATTTCCCCCCAAAGAAGCAAGTCTAAACGCAGAGTAAAAAGTGAGAACGCAACGCCACTTTTTTCAGTCCAGATCGTCTTCGTCTAAATTGAGCCTTAGTCACAGATTGATATTGGCTCATACCTGGATGTCCTGGATGGACATGACGGAGCAGGGGAAGGTCATGTCAGAGTTGACCTTGACGATCACTGTGTCCACCCCATCTGGAAAGTTGTACTTGAAATACTAAGAGGAGAGGGTACGCACAGATGGGATGAGAACAGGGTTAGAGAACAGGGTTAGAGAACCGGTTTAGAGAACAGCGTTAGAGACTAGAACGGGGTTAGAGAACAGACACATTATGTTGTGCTTGAATACATTTGTGTGTGTATAAATATATATATTGTATATTCATCATATCTTCATTCTTAAGTAGCTTTAACACTGAAAGCAGTAGGGGAGAGGTCTCTTCTGAAAACTTTGGTTTCAGAAGAGAAACCATAAAATGTTGCACCCTCCTTCCCTCTCCGTGACTTACAGTACAACAGAAACTCCCTCCTTCTTTGCTATCTGCACACACACACACACACACACTAATACAGATACCAGACACACGCCCACATATACACACAGACACAGCTGTTGGGTGGCGAAGGCGGTTACCTGTGGCTGAGATGGCGAGGCAGTGAAGCTGAACTTCTTGTCCGTACTGTGAATAAAAGACAAACACAAACAGGGCACTGCTGTCAAGTGCCGCACGAAATGCCCTGACAACCAAATGCTGACCATTAACACTGTGATTAAATGACTATTGAGAGTACACCAACTACCATACATCATGTTTATACAGAGTGTATATCTATTACCATTGTGACGGCAACATTTACCACATCCGGCTACAAGGCAGACAACACTTGTTGTTGCTTTATTTCCATTATGATTTTGGTTTTTCCACTCACAATACCTTTCCATTCAACCAAACAGAGCGCTGACACTACAGACCCTCACATGCACTGCATTGGGTCATCTTAGATAAAGGCAGGGCTCCAGACTAACTTTTTTCACTAGGAGCACTGTGCGCAAATTTCTTTTCACTGTATTAATGATAGGGCCGGGTAAAAAAAATCAATTAATCGATTTTGGATTGATTTCATTAAAATTTTGCAATATCGATTCATAGGGCATGAGATCGATTTCTTTTTTGCTACAATTATTATTATTTTTGCACTTTAATAAACAATGCCTTAATGCAATTTGCAGTGGATTCAAGATTCAAGATTCAAGAAAACTTTATTTATCCCCAGGGGGCAATTAAAGGTAAGGCACGTAGAGCAGACATAACAACAATGACAAACACGACTAAAAATAGATAAATAAATACGGTATGGACAATATAAAAAAAAAAAAAAAGATATCTGCCAAGAATGTACATAAAATAAACCAAACATAAATGTGCAATGGAGTACATAGACAGGAAATATATATAGATATATATATATATTGCGTATGGAATGTTAAGTAACATTTTATTGTGATTCTCTTCTATACCAACTGTTTCCACGTGTGCGTGCATGCTTTCGACGAGCACGGAAGCGACAGTTTCACAGGAGTGCGCCCGCTTGTCGTGCCGCTTGACTGGATGCTGTGCCTCCTCTCTGCCCGCTCGCCTCTCCATTGAGAATGCAGCAGGAACAACAAACGCCTCCCGTGTGAAAAGCCCTTTATGGCACATGAAGTCCTGACCGGGTTCGGGTACCCGTGGGTACCCGACGGGTGAATTTGCATGAAACGGGTGAAAAATAATGTACTGTGTCGGACACGGGTGCAGGTCGGGTAGGACGTCTGAACAATGTGGCTCGGACGCGGGTTTTGTGATTGCGAGCGAGACGTCTCCGGTGCTGGATATGTTATTCAGGAGCAGAGGAGTCGACTAAAACCGTCCACAGTGGATGATGTGCTCTTTTTGCACAGCAATCTAAAGCACCAGGCCAAACACCACATAGTGTAATTCCCCGGCGTTCCATCTAATGTGTCTAACTTTCCTGTCTAATTCCTTCGGGTGCGGGTCGGGCGTCGATATCAATTTGTAGCCGGTCGGGTCGGGTGCGGAATGTAATTCGCGCTACTGTCAGAACACGGGTTGGATGCGGTTTTAAGTATTGCTGGTGCGGGACCCATGCAGGACTCTGGCACTGGCACACTAGCCGCAGGGCGTAAGAATGAGAATAGTTTGCTCACAGAGACGTTTACGAACACTCAATATTTAATCTCTAGGACCCTCCCACTCCACACATTAGCCACTAACAGCGGCCATTTCCTATTCTTCTCACACTCATGGGTCTGCTACAGATTCCGGATTCGTTGACGCGCCCCTTCACCGTGTAAAAATAAATACATAAAAAAGGGCAAATTACCTGGGCGCACATGTGCGACCAGATGTAAAATTCAGTTGCACACTCTCACATTTTGGCCGCAGTCTGGAGCCCTGAAAGGATAGTGTGTGTGTGTGTGTGTGTGTGTATGTGTCCACTCACTGCAGGGTGAAGCTGTCCACGCGGCTGACCCTGAGCTGGTAGTGCGTGCCCAGGCTGGACAGAGTGGACACGTCCACAAAGAAGTACTGCATCTCCGAGATGGCCCGAGTGGGAGGCTGGCATAAGGTCCGGCCCACATGGGAGTATGGGTACTTCCTCTGGTACCTGGCGAGAGGCGGGGCGTGAAATGTCCCCCGTGGGAGAGAAGACAGTAGGGTGACACAGTGAAATGCCACAGTGAAGGCTTTCTACATTTTATAGAAAAAGTTGGCGAGGAGAAATTAGAAATTTAATCTCAACTCATTGTATGTAAATGATCTTGCCCTGAGTGTACGGCTCTACGAGAATGTTTTAATCAAATGGGCTGTGATGATGGTTGCTAAGCAACAAGAGCCAGTGAGCTCTACAATGGCCAAGTGTCAGGGGAGAGGACGCAGGTTTTTAGGAGGTGCACTGGTGCATTTGACGTTGTAGCAATTGTCAGTGCAGGTTTATACCAGCTATAACCAAAATGTACTTACATGTAATAAAGGCAATTACCTTAAACAAGAGATAAGGGAAACATGGAGGGAGACAATAACAGAGGGCAATGCTTAGATGACTCTTTGAAACAACTTTAAGATAAACGTCCTGTGCCTTTATTGCCCGATGCAATAAGGATTACACATCATTTTATATCGATGGAAGCACTAACAGTTAAGGGCACTATCTTTATAGCAGCAGCAACAACAGCAGCCAACGCCAACTACATAGTCACTCAAACAGCAGCACAACGTCTGGTTCCATGTTAATGATGTGCTGAGATAAGGATGAGGTTGTTACAGTAAACCCCTTTTGTTGCTAACGAATGGTCTCGCAAACCTATCTGTCCAAACACGTCCTGTAAACACAGCCGTGTACTGATGAGGAGTCTCTAAATGCGACTCATGTGAGACACAAGGTGCCGGCATGTGTATTCACTGTAAACCAGGCGGACTAGAAGAAATGAGGAACTGAAAGTCCAGGGTCCTGTGTTGCACAACCAGGAGAACATGTGAACTATTGATCAAATAAATAGTTGACCTACCAACCGGCCAATTATGAAACAACCTAATCATCTCAACTAATTAACAATCCGAAGGGTTTGAAGACAGAAGAAGTTTAATGGTGTCTTTGTGTCAAAAACCACATAATAGACTTAATCTGTATATTATGTGTCATAACCCAAATACACCCACAAAAATGGAAACGTAATGTGTTCATAACTTCAAAGTTGATGTTGATAAAGATTTTACTATCATTAAACGCTGTTTAAAATGGCTATATTATGCCATTGCACATTTCTCTATCTACCTATCTTCACTAGTTGAGTCTACTAACAGTGGAAGTGTAATTTAATTCTACATCATACTAAAATGCACCCACAGAATTAGTTGTGTGCAAACATTTACTCCAATATGTAAGTCGGAAGACGGTTAAATAGGGATTTTACAACATGCCATTCAGCAAGACACATGTATACGTGTTTGGACCTCATCTTATTACCAGGCAGTGACAACTGTTAAAGTGGGCAAAGGGTGAACAGTGGAAGACTAATCTCTGTGTTCAACCCTATCTTTATTGGCAAGTGTCACTATGTGCTGCTGATTAACTGAACACACTTAAAGAGCCAGTGAGCCCTCTGTTTCAGGTGTAATTCGAACACTATGTGATTCCAAAAAATGTGTTTTGGGCTGAGAGTTTTAAGAAAGAGATTATAATAGAGTATGTATAGAGTATAATATAATAATAATAATATTTGAGTACCGTCGTTGTGTAACTGTTACGAGCATTATAATAAGCAATATTGTCAATCTGCCACAGGCCGTAGCATTAAACTTTAGTGGTCCTAACCCTCACTCGGACTCTTGCATTAAACAAATCGCTACTCAGACGAAGCTTCGTCATTCACACAAAGACCATGGGGTTATACAATAAGTATCCGAAAGGCCCAACTTTCTCGCAGAAACCGAAGTCAACCGCTGCCCAGACAGAGCTCTACAAGTCCACACAAACCCTTGGTCGTGATGTCAGTCTACCTGGGAAAAGGTAGTCTGACTTCCTGAATGAATGCCCCCTGCCTCCGGAGCAGAAAGGAACCTTCACATCGTGTTTTGGGGAGAATGGCAAAAACATAGGATTTTACCCCATTTTTCTATTCAGTAACAGTGATAAAATAGCATAGATTACTCTGTTGATGATCATATGAGACAAATGTATTTGTGGTTTTGGGTTCACTGGCTCTTTAAGGTTAACTCCAACACATTTCTTTGATATAGTGGAGTGCTATGAAGTCTAATGATAGAACATTGGTGGATGAGTTGTTGAGTTTTAGCATTGCATGTGTCACAGAATGTGAAACACGATGTATGGTTCATGTAATCATATATTAGGCCACGGTTCAACCAATTATCAAGAAAAAACATTATTCAATTATAATCAGTAATTATTATATAACTAGACATGTATACAATGCAGTACAATATCATCTTCTGAAATATTGATTCATTATATCTAGTATTGACATTAAAACATGCAGAATCCAAGTCATGCTCTAGTCTCTGGTCAAAGAAGCAGAGAAACACGAAAGTCTATTAATCCCAAATAATTGAATTAATGAAATAGAACATTGCCTGGCTAAAACTATTCCATAAACCAGTATGACAAGATTCATCAATTAAATTCCTTCTGTCAGTCTCACATCAAAATTCCCACTAGTTGCAGCGATAGAGTTGGGTTAATTGCAGCATAAATTGTGTGCCAGTTTGGATGCTCGAACTGCATTGCTTTCTTCTCAGAGCAGTTGATTGCAAGGTGGAACGACTTACAGGCCTCTGAGGATGAGGGGAACCTGGAAGGAAAGCACCGCCTGCTTCTGTCGCACCACGAACAGAAAAGGGCTCTCCAAGCCGACGGACAGCACATCTACAGACACACGCACACCCTCGGTCTGTGGACGACAGACACAAACACAGAGACAGTGAATGGTAAACACATAAAGAACAGGGAAAATGGCAAGACAGACATTAACAATATTATTCATGTGGATATAACGCCAACCAACACAAGAAACATCCCATGCATGTTATATGTATATACTTGTATTCAATTCAATTCGATTTAATTTGTATAGCCCTTAATCACCGATACAGTCTCAAAGGGCTCAACAGGCCATATATTTATGACACCCCCTGACCCTTAATGCATATGTATTTGTGTAACGCGTATATGTTATATGTATATGATTTAAACTGACCTTATTCCTTGAGACCGTGTGATTGAAAGCATAGATGGTCTGATTGTCGTTCGTAACCGTGTCGTTGTAAGTAATATCAAACTCTGCCTCCTTCTGGATCACCATCTTGGTGGTCCCTTCTGCCCCTGTGCTGTAGCCACACTGGAGGATGAAGAGACACAACAGCAGTCCGAACCCGGGTCCGGTCCAATGGGGCAGTGGATCCCCTCTCTCCTTGTGTCGAGACTTCCAGCAGTTCCTCAAAACCATCTTTTGATTTGCGGGTTGTTTTTTAATTCCCCTGTCATTCGACGATCAGGCTGGCTTAAGTCAAATAAAACAATTTTAGCAACAATGACCAAGAGGCTGAGGAAGCTACTATACGATCTCAGACCTGTCTTAAGATCCCCCCAAAAACGCCCATCCAAAACAACAGTCTCTAACCCTATTTCACCAGACAGCAGGTGTTGTTATGCTAGACAGCTAGCGCTCGTTAGCATCGTCCAACTAGTCCAGCGCTCCGTATGAAACACCCCGATCTGAACGTCACTATTAATCTACGAACAGACCCGACAACATCTCGCGTTTAACGAATCACTGGTAAAAAAAAAAATTGTACGTATCTCTAAACTCTAAACGCCGCAATATCTAAATGACATTTCTATGCAATTTGTACTCCCTTGCATATCCAGGACGGTAAATAGGGGCAGTCGGTGTCACCAGCGCCACCCTGCTGTATGCTCAAACAGTAAACAAACCAGAGCTACCGCGACGTCAGCACGTCATGGCGTTATGACGTCAGCGTGGAGACGCGCTGCTACAGAGCTGAGCGACATAGAAAATCCATCAAAATATCCCAAGCCACATTTAGGTTGTACATGTGCACATAATATGCATTTAGGGTTATACTTCGCCTGTTCCGTATCGTTTTAATCACAGCGGACATTTAATCACAGAGGGCATTTAATCACAGAGGACATTTAAACAATATGCTCAAACAGTAAACAAACCGTAAACAGTAAACAAACCAACGCTACCTTGACGTCAGCGCGGAGGCGCGCTACGGAGCCGCGCAACATCAAAATAAGTCTAGCAAAGACATTTTTAGGTGGTTAATAATATCGATTTAGTGCTACACTACTTCTGTTCCATATCGTTTTAATCACAGATGACATGGTTTTAAATCACATGGTTTCATATATGAACTGAAGGGATGACACATGGTGACAATGATGGACATCCTTGGCTTTCAAACATGTGGACATCTTAAAGCCTTCGCTTTCAAATACCATTGCATACTCAAACATTCTATTAGTGTCTTGTTCAATTAATTAATCAAGCGGGATACGGTGGATGCAGTCCACCTTCTCCATGCGGTGGCGCTGTCTACAATCACATGAAATGCATATGATAGGATATAATATATCCTATACAAGTTTAATATAACATAATATAATTGAATAGAATATTGTAGAAAAACCAACTGTGAAATTGACCGCAACCTTTCTGAAACATCGGGATGCATGTAACAAAATGTGTAGCCTCAGCCATTTGGGACAACTCACAATATGTTATATTATTACTGGCAGTAGTCCACTCTAATGCTGCTGCCTGCTGTTGCATCCTGCAGGCCTATTGCGTGAGGGGAGAATAGGACTACGTCTGCACAAATGCGTGATATTATTTGAATATGTGTATGTACAAGCCTATAAGTTGGTTTCTGAAAGTCGTACTTCCAAACAAAATGATTGAGAGGGTTATCAATATATGTCTTGGCATGTCCCTTTACATGATGCGGTTGGAAATAGCCAGTAAACCATGCAACTGAAGCCATATTAAAGGACTTGTGATAGTAACGCAGTTTGGAAGGAATTGACGAATGACGGCCACAGAAGGCGATAATGCGCACTTCTGTGTTGCCAAGGCAACCCCAATACTGCCCGTCTTGATGTGCACCGACTCCCCGCTGTGTGGCGCAACTTGAGCCGCCAGCTTGGGCTGCACCTTCCCTTCACGCTCCCGGTAAGTTTGAAAGAAGAAAACTACAAAGATGTCATTTCAAATTTAATTAGATTCAATTTATTTTAATATATAAAATAAATTGGATTGACCTTAGTTCCCCCCAGAGGTCAAGAAAAGATCCCCTTAATTAGCAAGGAAGAAATCTTGAGGAGGAACGCAGAGTGTGTGATCCCTCCTTCCAGGGATGATCAGGAGTGCAATGGGGGCCATCATTCATACATACATGCAAAACATTTTAAATAGGGGTTGCTGGCCGGTTAACCATTAGGAGAGTCCAGGCATCCAGTCACAGTCACCGCAACACAGAATAATGATTAAGTCCATACTGGAATGTAGAGAGCTGCCAATTTAGTAACAACCCGAACAAGGACGAACAACCACGCATCGATACAATCAGAAACGTTATCATGATCAGACAGACTTCATCCATCATCCATCATCCGTGGTTTATCTAGAGCGGTATGGTCATACGTTGCGCCGTGTGTCATTGCGGTGCTTCTGTCAAACTGTGCACCTATGGTTGGGTTTTTGAAAGGCGTGTTTTTTGAGAAAAAGTGTTTTTTGAGACAAGGCCAACTTTATTATTTATATTTTAGGATATCCTATTATAGTCTACTGGTTATGTAAGTAGAAATTACAAATTTAGTATCATGATTTGTATGCCAGTCAGCAACATCTCTGTTTTGCATCAAGACAATTCCTGGATTATTATAACAAAAAAAACTTGCTAAACCCAATTCGCAAAGCAAGCATTTTGTAATCAATGAGGCTGCCGCTGGGTGATGGAGCGGAGGCTGGGTCATGAAGGAGGCTGGGTGGTGGAGGAGGCTGGGTAATGGAGGTGGTGGTGACCGCAAGGTATAAGCGCGCCTCTGTCTGTAGGCCCTTCTCGTGTGGTGGTGGAAAAACGACATTAGTTTCTGTAGAAGATGAAGTCATTTGTTACGGCTCCCGGTTGTCATGGTTACAACCCAGAGAGGGCGCTGCGGAGGCGCGTTCCACGTACGATGACGCAGGGCGGGGGCGTGCCCGCGATCGGCGCTGCGCAAGGCGGCTGGTTGTTGTTCCCGCAGCAGAGAGGCGAGAAGATGGCGGCCGTGTCAAGCGGAGCAGTCGGGTCCGCCGCGGCCGGGATCACGCATTCTACCCGGCCGGCCAACGCGAACATGGGCTCCCAGAACCGGGCACAGCCGTCCTCCGTGATCAGCAACGCCAATCGAGGAGCCACTCCAGCGGCCGGGTGCGTCACCAATCCCGGCCACCCTTCGGCCACCAGGCCACCCCCGGCCCGGGTGGGCTACTACGAGATAGAGCGGACCATCGGCAAGGGGAATTTCGCGGTTGTTAAACTAGCCACACACATCATTACCAAAGCGAAGGTAAGACGGAAATGGCAAACGATTAATATCAAGCTGTCATGGTTTTGTCTCCAGCCTCTCGACTGGTGCAGCGGTCCTATGGCTGTCTAACCGGGGATGACGCTGGGCCTTCGGCTCTAGAAGGGACACACAACGGGGTAGCCTGCTCTTGATTACACCGCTCCTCAGTGCGGGGGAGTCAAGTCGAGTCAGGGTGTCGTTGCCTTACCAGTTATTCCTTTCCAATACACATTTCTGCATATGAGGGCTAAGATGGCTGAATGGTCATCTATATGCAAGGAAACCCACGAAGGCCTGCGGTTGATGTGTGGCAAAGCGCGGCAGAGGACGGGGAGAAGGGTACTGACGGAAATGAAAAAGAGCAGAGAGGGGGATCCGATTGGGAGACTAGGCTATTGGAAGATAGCATAGCTTATTTGCTAACAAGATGCCTAGCTGGCTAGTTTAAGTTATAATTTAACAGTTAAGTGTGGAGGTAAACACCAGGTTTGGAGTTTGAGGGTTAACTTAGGAATCAAGTCAACGGTGCCAAACCGAGTTTAAGGGGAGCACCGATGAGGACAACCAGCAGGACTGTCCAGGAGTTGGGAATGGGAATGCATGAAAACAAGGGACGACTGGGAATAGGACACACTCCAAGTTATACTTGCATTTAGAAAAATGACATTGTTTACTTGGGGATATATGTTTTTTTTTTAACTGTATGTCCTGACATGGGTACCATTTTATACTCATTTTCTGCTGTGCCAAGGTAAATATATTTTTCATGACATATTAATGACAATATTGATGGTATTCTTTGAGCAGATTTTTCTTCATGCAAACAATACTTCTATAGATGATCATCTGTAGATAGTTGTCACTGTGCAATCTGATTTTGCCACAACTAATTCAACCGGGGCAACAGATGTGTTATTTGTCAACTCAGGTCTTTATTTATTGTTCAGAGATTAGACCCGTTTGGTGTTGGAGGTCTATATTACTCAATATCAATAGCCAACATGAAGATTTTATTTTCCCATAAAATTAGGTGATGTTTTGGTAGCCTGATTGTTATTTGTGGTATATAAATTGTCTCTCTGCCAACAGTGGGTTAGATAACATGTCTTACTGTATGATGGCCCTTGCCAAGCCACCATCAGTTTGATATCTGCACCACCACTGGGATGTTTTTGAATACAAATCTACTTGCTGTTTCAAGATCACTGCTGTGATATCATGCAGCCATTACAAGAATGAGCCCTCTGTTGACAACTTCTCTGGTCACTGTGGACATCACTTGTGATAGTTGTTGAGCTAAAACATGCATAATTAACAGCCGCACATCGAGCCCACAGACACACTGCCCCTACAAAACATTTAATTTTGTCCTCACAAAGACTCACAACCAGCACAGATTATGGTGTGTCATCGCATCGGAGCACTTGGGCTCTGTGTGTCTTCCCTTGTTGACATATACACAGAGGAATTGTTTTTCACAGCCTAGACCCCCGAGCGTACCTCTCATTTTAATTCTGTGGTAGTTTATGAAGCCGTAGCAAATTTGGGCCAGCCATAGGGCTGCTCAATTATGGGAAAAATCATAATCACTATTATTTTAGTAAATATTGAAATCACGATTATTCAAACAATTATTTTTGAGTTTGAAAACATGTTGTATTTATTCACCATGTCTCGCCCAAAAAAAAGAAGAAAATGTTCTAATCTAAAAGG
Source organism: Pollachius pollachius (assembly GCF_949987615.1). Classification (NCBI taxonomy): domain Eukaryota; kingdom Metazoa; phylum Chordata; class Actinopteri; order Gadiformes; family Gadidae; genus Pollachius; species Pollachius pollachius. Next base: position 23,756,025 of record NC_136936.1, read on the forward strand.
ATATACAGATATGTGTCCAGCTGTTCTGCACTTTTTTATAAATCATTAAAAAAATAATAAAAATAAATTGTTAAAAAAGAAATAGAAAATCTTGATTATGTTAATTTTGTGATCGTTTTACGCTATAATAGAAATTGCGATCAAAATTCGATTAATCGCCCAGCCCTAGCCAGCCATCGTCACCGTTCACCTGGGCTGGAACAGTCAATATCATTATGCTTATGTTTGTGATGATGTTGTGGTTTTGCCTAAGCTGTTTTGACCTATGTAAATACAGCCCACGAGTGCAACGTTTGGCCAAAGTATAATGTCAATGGAAATTTGGTGACATTGTGAATGTGTTTGCTATTAAAGCTTCACTGATTCCCGATTCCCTTCTCCGATGAATTGAATTGTCTTGAAGTGTCTTGAATATTTCCGTCTTCGTGTTAGAGCTATCCAATGTATGTATGTGTAAACAAAAGCACATTCAGGCATTTAGGCAGTCCATTGACAGTCAATCGCTGGAGCCACCCAGTGACGATTTAACTCTGTGGCTGCTAAAGGCGGCGAGATGGCAAAAGGGCAGAAAAGAAAAGCGGGAGAAGAGAGGCAGGCAGGGAGAATGAAAGACAGCCCTTGTCGTCTGTCGGCGGTCATCAGCAGCACACCAGTCAGCTCATGATTCAGCTCATGATTGCCCGTGAATCTCAGAAAGAATAGGAGTCTGCTTTCACATGAAGCAGGCGTGGATGTTTATTAAGGCTTCTCCAAATCAACCTTGTTTGCCTGGCTCTTAACAGCATATCATTCGTAATGACGTAATGTATGTTTTGACCAATCAACAACAACCAAAAATTGCCAAGCGCATCTCCCTTCTCTCCCTTGTGGGATTGAAGATGGTGACCTCCTGCCATCTACATGTCTATCAAGACATGTAGATGCCTGAAACTAAAAAGCAACATGCTACATTTGGCCCTCATTGACTCCCCTTGCTACTCAACAGATAATTTCATTTTATGTGATCTATTCAAAGGACAAGGCTGGCGTAATCCTACATTTTTATTATAAATATCCATTGGCGATGTCTATAATGAGGTCATTACAGTCAAGAATTATTTGGAGGCAGATTCTTTTGGGGGTTGTTGATGTCCCTTGATTCTCACAAACGCTCATTCTCTCAAACATTCATTGGCCGACTTGGCTGGCATGTGGGCCGTTATTGTTGTTGCAATAGTGAAAGTCTATCTTCTTAAGACAAAGGTCAACTAGTGTAGGTCACAGTGTCGGTAGAGCCACTATGAGGTAGAGGCACAAAGTGTAAGCCTATTTAAGGGCTTACTGGCTGCCTGAGTAATGCATATTACAGTCTCCTTGGATCTTAACCACACACACACACACACACACACACACACACACACACACACACACACACACACACACACACACACACACACACACACACACAATTAGGATAAAGCCCATTGCTTGATGTCAGGAGTTAATACAAGGCTGGCAATGGCATATCGTCATCTGGGAATATCACAAATGAA
>NC_136936.1:23762556-23865074 GCF_949987615.1 Pollachius pollachius
CTTAGGGTGCGGGATGTTCAATATCAATAAGGTTGACTTCATAAGGCTAACATTATCTTTTCTGAGTCAACAATATCTTTGGGCAGGTGTGTTTGAGCACAGTATATCATACTAAACATTGGTAAACTCCAGATGTCGCCGACCGTCTTCACAGCCGACTTCACCAAATATCCTGCTACTTCGAGTTTTCCTTTGTAGGCACATTGAGAGGAGGAGCGGGCAAATCCGCTGTCAGTGTCACAAGTCAATTTGTGGGGCTCCATGTTGTTTCTGTGGCGCTGCACCGCACATTGGTCTATGTATGGGGAACACTGTACAGATATGTATCCAGCTGCACTTTTTATAAAACATTTAATGATTTTTTTTTTTTTTAGTTTAGTGATAAAGATTCAGAATTCTTTGTCTATCAAAAAACGTGGACAGCAAATCATCTTTTGTTCGAGTAAGGTGTTTTCAGTGATTTAACAATTGTTGGATTACCACACCACATAACACTCAACGCCTTTATTTGCATGAATGGATTTGATAAAACTGAAGTGCTGAGGCCATAGGGAGGGGACATTTGGAGAAGTGCATGTTTACCATCTCCCACGTTTTTTGGAAATTGGCTGTGAAGATGAGAATGTTGAGGAGTCTTTGTTGATATTGATATGATTCTTTCAATAGGGAATTGAATTGGGTTATTTTTGAGGCGGTGTTGGTGTTACAAATGCTTTCCAGCATTGATTCCACTGCAGCAGGAGACTGGTCCACAGGTGGCGCTACGAAACCACTGGCCTCATGGAGGGAAGCCGCGAAGACACACACACAACCTCTCACACTCATTCCTGAGTCCTCAACACAATGCTCACAAACAGAAAAGGGGGTCCAGCGGCATGGCATGCTGACTCACGCTGGTGGTTTGGTATTCATGTGCGCTCCTGTATGTGTCTTGTTTTACATTTAGGCGTATGTACGGTACACATGGCGTCTCACAATGGCTCTGCTTGTGCTGCCCTGCACCTTATCTTTTGGATGATGCCCTGAGATGTCTTTAATGACTTTGTGTCTGACGCAGACCTAGCACACCCCAGCACTGCCTTTTGAAGAGGCCTGTGATGGATTGCCAGACTAAAGGTTGCTTGGACGCCATTTTGTATTCATATAGAAAGAGTTTAAAGTCGGCTCTTGTGTGTCATATTATTTCATATTATTATGGTAAATTTGATCCTTCATTCTACAACAAAGGAGTCATCTACTGTATATGTTTCCGCTCCATAGAACGAATCTCTTGGAGAGCGTTCTGCCTATGCTCACGCTGCCTTCCTCCGGTCCTCATTGAGTCTACTCATTCATTAGTTCATATTTCATTTTCTGGCTTCTTCAATTGCTCACTGTGCTAAATGAAGTTCCCCGGCTCAAGCTCTTGGAGTACTATGTCCTGCAAAGGTCGGTACATTTGTCTGCAAGGCTTGGGTACCCCTGGCAAATTCCCAATTTAACAACAATGGCATCTGTTTTAATTGCCAGCAGGTTTTTCGACGTATAAAATGCCAAACTTTAAGCCATCTGAATTCTTTATTCAAGAGTTTAACATTTCCGTGCCTCTCCCAGTGTGCATGCCACTGTGACAAACACTTGATTGTCAAGTGTCAAACCTAGCATCATGTGAAAGGCGCTGCGGAAATTCCACTTGGCTCAGCTGCTCTGGGCTCTTCATGGAACAGACAGTTTGCTTGGTGGCTTCCTATAAGCCAAGGGAACAAATGAGAACCACGGCTCAGGGTTTCCCCCAGAAAAGCCTTTGGGCCCGGTGTCGTGATGTGTGTTTGGCGTGGGCCGGTGACAGACTGATGGCAGCAAAGGCTGGGTCCTATGGTTTCTGTGATAACCAAATCGCAGACGGAATTGTGAATGTATAGAGGCTGACACCGATTCCATAGGGCACTACGTCATTAAGTCAGTGTTGAGAGCTAACGGGAGTTGTGAAAATATGACTACGTAATATTGTTGTGCATAAGTAATTAATAAAAAAAAGATCTTTAGAAGTCTTACAAGCAATTGGAATTCTGTTTTTTCAAAAACAACTAAATAAATACAATTGATATCCGATTGAACAGAATAAAAATAATATTATTTTACTCCACAAAAATATACGCATTTACAGTTATTTTATTTTTTATATGTTCCATAATAAGAACTTAAATCGCCTTGCCTACCCGCTTGTGAAATCAAAATGCCGCTGTCAACCTTAGAGGTTGTTTCCCTGCTCAATAACTGTAATAGGCTTTCGTAGAGAGTTTGGATTCCAAAATGAAACTCTTGCAATGTGACTGTACACCGTCATCAAAAGGAACCTATAATCCCTCAGCGAGGTGAAATTAAACATCCCCTTCTCACTCCGACTGCTATCGAGATGAATGATCACATAACGGATAATTATAGGTCTATGATGGTGGGTTACCACTATGGCTGATCAATACATATAACCGATAGAGATAGTTAAAGGTCTATGATAGTAGTATTCCACTATGGATGCAGTAACACAGTGTTAAGGAACGTCAATAGGCTGTGACCTCCGACATGTCCTAGAACTTGTACAGTGTCCATGTGACGTTGTCAAAGATGCGCATGTGATTGGTTAAACAGATCTATTCGCTGGCTAGAGCCGTAAAAAATCGATCTTGATGCGAGTAAAATTAATGCTTTTTTCGCAGAACCGAAATCCTGTTGTATGTGTTCAGTCCAATTCAGCCCAATGATTTTTTATAATTGTAGTGTAAAAACATGGGAACGAACATTTGCGTTCAATGTAATGGTGCTTAACAAGATAATTCATGAGTCAGTGCTCTCCATCACTATGGACAACGTGATAGGAGGCGGCATTAAGATGATATCATTTAGTGCCTAATATTATTATTTACTTGTCAAGAAATAAAAATGTATTGGTAGAATGCCTTAAGATTTACAACTCTATTTAGTTGAAGGGTTTACTTATAGGCAGCAGGCAGAGCGCTACTTTAACAGAGTGAATCTCAGACCTGCTGTTTCCTTATAGTGCATTCGCGTTAACAGATGTTGTTGGCGATCATCCAAATGGATCAATGTATCCCACCGAGCCACCCCACTTGAACTAGTTTAAGAGAGATCTTGAAGGCATAATTAATATCTACATAACACCCATGGTCGTCGGGGGGGGGGGGGGGGTTCAATGTTGGCCTGGGCCTAAGGCTGACAGTCCACTGGGGGGGTTACCCTGCAGGGAGAGAAGGGAGCGTTTCCTGTTGAAGCAAGTGGATCTGGCAGCCCATTAGCCTTGTTGCATATGGACGGCCCTAACCCTGGCCTTTAAGCCCATAATGGGCTCCCGGTAGGCCGCTCTCCTACATGTCACTGCGCTAATGCGCGGGGTGGCCAAGACGCTCACCCTGGATGCCACTTTGACCTGGGCTCAGAGAAGGCCTGGTTTTAATTAATGAGTCAATTACCTTCACCGTTTGCTTTTCACTTGCCATAAAGAGGGAGAAATTCTTTCAGAGAAATATCTTCCAATAATCGTCCACGGACACAGGGCATATTAATATGCACCTTTAGGTCATAGCTGGAATGACGTGGCGTAGGGCTGTGTGTTTGTTCAGTCCTGTGTTCGCCAGCTGCCTCCCGTCCACTGTGGGAAACCATCAGCTGATCGGGCATGGTACATTTCTGAGGTCACCATCTTGTGATGGGAGTGTGTGTGTGTGTGTGTGTGTGTGTGTGTGTGTGTGTGTGTGTGTGTGTGTGTGTGTGTGTGTGTGTGTGTGTGTGTGTGTGTGTGTGTGTGTGTGTGTGTGTGTGTGTGTGTGTGTGTGTAAGAACCCAACCCAGATCCCTCCCTGGAACATTCTAGGGTCATTGAAGCCAGCTTGGGACAGGACAGTTGTGCCACATATACTGTTGCATAGCAAACGACAAAGAGCCGACCCCCGGCCGACCACTGGCATAAGTTGACACTGATAAGTTCCACTTCGAGCCTGTTCAAAGTTGTTATTCTGATATCATAATCGGTGTATTACATCGGCCTTCATGGCGTTGTATGGATGGGGCTCTTTGGGACCCACCGGTTAGCTGTTTTTTTTTAAAGTAAAAAAGATTGAAAGAATAATTCTATGTAATATAATTGTATTGTATTATATTTGGCCTACAGTAAGAACCCAAAAATAACCCGTCATGACAATTTTTGACGTATGGAAAAGTATATCGTAGTAGAGATTTTTCTGCAACTGCTGTCCGGCGCCACGTGTCCTCTTCCCCGCTGATCGACTCCCTCACCTCGCCATAATGCCCATCGCTCCCCATTGTGCGATACGGATAAGTATCTGTCGAAACAAACCGATGTTTGTTTACCAGGAACCCAATCAGGAAGCAGGCTCAATGCTCCTTTCATGTGGGCCTCCGGTCCTGACCAATGACGCTCCTCTAACCCAGCGAGGAGACCGGAGCGCATCACCACTTTCCCACCATGTAGTCTGTTTGCTTTTTACATTATGGCATTGTCATATAGCTTTTATTTAATTTAACAATCTACAATATAATGTCTGTGTGTGTGCATCATTTTTGAAAGGGAATAGTGTTGAGCCTCTTCTTCAAAGAACAAATGGCGACTCAATGCCACTCTGTTTTGTAGTTTTGCACATGCCAGGCCTCGGTGCCTCTGCCATTTCCTATAAATGTCCCTGATTTGAAGTTGTTTGTTTAGAAGAAAGCATTCCTTAATGTGTGTGTGTGTGTGTGTGTGTGTGTGTGTGTTGTCCCCTGATACCTGCCAAGCTTAACAGATGTAACCCAACAAAGGGCAGTGATTGGGAAATAATAACAAATCACTCCTGGATAAGTGCCAGTACCGGAAATAGATTTCAGGAGCTTAAAATACAGGTATGAATGATGGGAACCAATAAGTGTGCGTTCATTGTTGTCTTTACTAAACAAGCCAGCAACCAACTCATGCACACGTATGCAGACTGTATCCACACACTCCCCCTTATAAGCCAGTAGAGGTAAAAACCAATTGCAAAGAACACACCATTGCTAAGCCAGGTTTGTGTGGTAGTCCCAGCCTCTGTGGCCCCATCTTCCCTGTTCCCCTTCACTTTTCACTTCCTGTCTGCAACAGGAAGCCACGTCCACGCTCCCTTGACCTCGTCGTGTGTGTGTGTCTGTGTGTGTCTGTGTGTGTGTGTGTGTGCGCGCATGAGTTCAACACACACACACAGGACTACAGTGTGTGTGTGTGTGTTGAACGAGGCACTGTCCCATGACTGCGTCTCCCGGGTTCCTCCCTCTCATACCGTTGCTGGCGGTCTTACTTGGTGCCCGGCCGCCCTGCCAGAGCAGAACATTAGCGTCTCTTGATTGAGTCAATAACGGCGTCGGCGGCTCGCTAAGTGGCCGAGCAGAGGCGTCCTGTCACACATCATCAACGTCCGCCACTCCGGCCCTGTTGTCCGGGCTCCCGCGGAGTTACGTAAGGGTCACGGTGGTGACGGCGTTCGGGCCGCATGGTCAGCCAAGGACGAAAAATGATGGGATGCCGTTCAGCAAATCAACACGTCGCTTTTAGTACTCGCTCTGAGCGTAGAGACAGGACAGTGTGTGCACCGTTGTGAATGGATGTTCGTCGATTTGAACGTTCAAATTCTTGAAGCTCAATCTGTGTGCGAAACTCAATCGTCTGGTGTATGACAAGGCCCTAATGTGTTTTTTTCTTTTTGTCCTCTTTTCCCCTCATCTCATTCTACCCTTTTTCACATCCACCACTCTATTGCCCTGTGTATTTTTCATCCCTCTGTTTCCTTCCCGCATGTCACTCCGTCTCTCTCCATCTCTCTTTCTCTCTCTGTCTCTCCCTCTGTCTCTGCCTGTAGGTGGCTATAAAGATAGTGGATAAGACTCAGCTGGACGATGAGAATCTCAAGAAGATATTCAGGGAGGTGCAGATCATGAAGATGTTGAGGCATCCCCACATCATTCGCCTCTACCAGGTTTGTACCCCCAGTGCACACACACCCACAGTGCTCTCCCCCCGAGCTTTTGTTGAGGGATTTTGTTCCTGGGCTGGTTGTTTGTGTTTTGCCAGTAAGGTTGGTTTGAGTGGCTGTGAGGTATGGATGATAAGTTCAAAAGGTGTAAAGACCTGGGCCTCTTTTGCTGCTGACCATGTACAGTGTTTACTGTTAAATGAACCCCTTCACAGCATTAATCACAGCTCATTCTCAAATGAGGTAATTTCTCAAAGCTGCAGTAAGCAATTTGTATCCGAAAACAGCACAATAAGTGGTGGTCTAGTTTCATTGAAAAGCAAACAGCTTTTCAATCTCAGGACCTTATTTCATAAGCTTCCCTGTGTGGCATAAACATCAGGTCCACGTCAGTTCATTAGCCTCTTATGCTCCTTATTCCCGGTTCAAAGCTGTTCCCGCCCAAGGTGTGTCGGGGGGATCACTCATCTGATATGTGGAAACTCTTTATTGTCCCTGGACCACTGTACTCTCCCCTGTTTGGGATCGTACACGAAAAATAAGGTTTCTTCAGTAGGTGTTTATACTCCGGAACACCTATTTAACTTGTCTTGTTTTGTAAAATGTTTTTTAATAAAACTGAACCCAAATAGAATGGCCTGATTAAAGTCTTTACAATGCGTTTGTATGAGGATAGTGTGTGAGTCAATGCACAATGCATGCTCTCACTTTGGAGTTGGCTCCTCGCTGGCCTCCCCACCGAGCGGACCTGAGGTGAGGTGGGAGCGGTTGCGCCACACGTCCAGTGTAACAGGAGCCCTCTGTTTGAAACACTGGCTTTACTGCTGAGCCCGGGGCTGAACATGGGGAGGCCTTGGACCACGATGGGGACCCCGTTAGGACAAGCCTTTTCTGTTTACCTCAGGCGTGTCAATAGTCTCTCTGAAAAATTCACCTACTATTTACTGTTTAAAATATTTGTCAATCTAAAGCATAATTTAGCCTGGATCCCTGCTGGTCATTTGGCTGTGCTTGATATCCCTGCAATGTTTCATGCCCATCCAAACAACAAACACCAACCACTGTAAAATCCAAGCCACTTCTGTGTAAAATGTTGGATTGGGACTTTGATTGGTTTCAGGGACTATCAAAGTTGCTATGAAACTATGGCTGGACGAAATGTACGAAATCTATTTTACAATATGCTTTTTTTGTATCAGTCGATACAATACGATATCGGTGAATAAATGTCTTGACAGGGTATCTTTTGGTTCTTACTGAAACCCGAATACAATGCAATTACATTAATTTTCAATCATTCTTTCAACCTTTTCTACCAGAGAAAAATACAAAACCGTTTTATTGACAAAACAATGGTTCATGCCTCGCTTCATTACTTGCGCCCCCCCCCCCCCGAGACTTTAAAAATAAGCATGACGTCATCGGCAAACAAACATTAAACAAACACGAACACCACAGCCGTGTCTCTGGGCAGGGACATGTTTGAGGGGTGACAACACCCTATGACACCCGAAACGTGGACTTCACATCTCTTTTGGTATCCATCTCTTTCAAAACAAGGCTGATCTTATGTACACAGAGTTGAACAGTGCTGCAGGACACAGACAATGAACAGTGCTCAGAGCTGCCTAGGAATACAAAAAGAGTGAGGAGTGTGGCCAAAGAGCGATGTAAGCCAGTGGCCAGGAGCTCATCTTCATCCACAGACACACACACATACACCCTTCCGTTATACTGTAAGTGTTCGAGAAGTTTTACACTCTCGAACACGGACATCAACCGCTGCGCAGTCGGTAAAATGGTGAAGCGAATGGCAGTTCGCACACAAAAGGGATCATGTGGGCGTGCATTCTTTCAGACATCCATGATTTGGAAACATTAGTATTGACGGTAGTTTGCCTGTGTAATAACTAAAAGCAGGCATTCACTCTTTCTGAGAAAGTTGGTATCCAGACTTAAACAGTAATGATACAACTGCACACACACTGTCATGTTATCCCGGAAATTAAATAACCATTGATGACCATGAATAAAGACTGAATTACATAGTTAACCTTTTCTGTCATTTTGTATTCATCGTTAGACATATCGTGATGTATCGTTATACAAATGTCTAACAATATATAGATCATTGCAGAATCCCTGTGTCGCGATATCATCGGTATTTCGTATCGTAAGGAACCCTGTGATCCCCACCCCTGTTCTTCAGTCAAAGTTGCGTTGCAGTCAGGGGCACTCGTTTTAATAGGAGTACGGCAATAGGAGTACTGGGATTTCCATATGGGGATTTGGGACGCTGTGAGCATGTACGTCATCCATGTACGTCCCTCTGTGTATTGTGTTCTGCTTGACCGCACTGCTCTGACTCAGAGCGCTGGGCAGTCAGTTATTGATGCTGCATAATGTATCTAAAATATTGGAAATGTATTTAAAAAACATCAACGTGACAAATTTGAATGCGTTTAGTATTAATATAAATATAAAATGATGGTTTTGCATAATACTATTGAATTACATAATTTTTCCAGTTATATGGCTTATTCGTTTTGTATCTTTAAGATGGAGATTTTCATTTCTTCAGACCACAAAAACATAACGATATTTGAATTAGGATTAACACCATTATCCCTGTAGCTGCTGGCATATCATTATGTACCTTTGAGAAACACAGGCCCCCTGTGCATGCCCTTGTTTTGGTAGCATAGGCGTGGCCAGACAGATTCTTGCTTAGTATGCAGCAAGCGTTGATAGTACCCTTGGATTGTCAATGGGTGGCGGTAATTTGGCAAATCCTCCCGATATCTTTTATAGCACCTTTTGGACTGTGCCACGGCAATTCTATTTTTCTTATCGTCTCTCTGGCCGTAGGTGATGGAGACAGAGAGAATGATCTACCTAGTCACAGAGTACGCCAGTGGAGGGGAGATCTTCGGTAAGGCAACACTTTATCCCTTTGTGTATTTTTTTCGTCATAATTGTCCACATCAGGGCTCCCCCCAAATCATGTCATAGTTTCACTCCGCTACCCTCCCTAGCGCCATGATCTATTATTTGGGGTTGCAGGATACAGAAAAGTAAAAAGTACACCTTTGGTGTAACTTGGAAAAGTATTCAATGTCCATGTCGCTGACGTGTCTCAAGCATGGCACACCAGTGTGGTTGAATCTCTCAAGGTTTTTTTCTGAGCAGAATCTGCCTTCTGCCCCCCCCCCCCTACTGTAGACCACCTGGTGGCCCACGGACGCATGGCGGAGAAGGACGCCAGGAAGAAGTTCAAGCAGATCGTTGCGGCGGTGCACTTCTGCCACTGCCGCAACATCGTCCACCGAGACCTGAAGGCCGAGAACCTCCTGCTGGACCACAACCTTGACATCAAGATAGCAGGTGTGTGTGTGTCTGTGTGTGTCTGTGTGTGTGTGTGTTTGTGTGTGTGTGTGTGTGTGTGTGTGTGTGTGTGTGTGTGTGTGTCTGTGTGTGTGTGTGTGTGTGTGTGTGTGTGTGTGTGTGTGTGTGTGTGTGTGTGTGTGTGTAATGTAAGAACCCAACCCAGATCCCTCCCTGGACCATTCTAGGGTCATTGAAGCCAGCTTAGGACAGGACAGTTGTGTGTGTCGAATGCAGCATATGTATGTTTCTTAAGATGCATGTATAACTTGGTGGCCTGATCTATTGGTGTGGGTGTTTGACTCCCAGCTGAAACGTTCTGGATTCTGAAGGAAATGTCCTCGGCCTGTAGGTCTTATTATGTGAGTGCTGCATGCAGCGCTCAACTATTGTTCTTCTTAAGTTTTATTCTTTCTTTCTGTCTTTATTATTCTCTACAAACTTTGGGACCTATCTCCTTCCTCAATTTTTCAGCTAGAGACTCCATTCCATTTTAAAATGTTCAGAATAGCTTGGAATCGCGCGCTTCTTTTCCGATTTCTTTAATATTTTATACTTTTTAAGATATTCTACTTTTATAATATTATTTTTTTCAACGGGAGGACGGCAGAGCCGTCCGCCCATCCTCTGCCAGCAGAGAATTTCGCCAGTTTTTTGGTCTTCAACTCCTCCGCCATACTTTCAGCTCCAGAAACCATTCAACTATCAAAACGTTCAGCTCTTTAACGACATGATGGCTATTTATTCAGCGTTTTAACTGCTAACGTAACTCTTTCAACTTTTTAAACTATTCAGCTTTTTGCACTTTTTTTTAACATGGGTCAATGGGAGGACGGCTCTGCCGTCCTCCCATTTCCTCTGGTACTTCAACTGTTTAAGGCGTAACTTAATCAATTTTCAACCATTTATCCATTTAACCATTTAACAAATCGACACACTTGTATCTTCAATAATATCCAAACGGAATTACGATATCATTTATACTTTCTTCAGAATCACAGTTTCAGTTTCATACCGGCTTCGTTTTCAGCGGTTCTCATTGAAGACGTCTGCCCATTCTGACACTCATACTTCTGAAGACATCATAACTGAATCATTTTTCCACCGTTTACCTTCGTTCAAACCATTTAACAAACGTTGCAGCGTGAGGACGTTCAGCAGTGTTGCCAGATTGGCCGTTTTTTTCAGCCTGATTGGGGTACTTTGGAGGATGTTCAGGCAGTGTTGCTGGATTGGGCGTTTTTTCCTGCTCTATTGGGCTACTTTTAATCACGCACTAACTCTTCACTTTATTTGTTTCCAACCATTTTAATATTTTTAAATGATGTGCCAGTTTACATTGTTTACTCCATTTAGGCTTCAAGTTCAAATCCCTTCACTTGATCCCTTCAAATGCCATTTAACATTTCTTCATGTCTTAAACTATGTGTCTTTATTAAAAAAAGATTTTCAACCTCACTTTGTGCTACAGCACTCACCACATTTTCTGCAGGAAATGGATTTTCTAGTTGAACAAGATGTCTATCCCCGACTTGCTCATGAATGACTCCCATTTAAAAATCGCTTTATCATGCTCTGGATCAAACCCGCTGCACAATGACTAACAGCCTGATTGTTGGTGACGATGCATAGATGTATGCCTACAATGGGCATGAATAGACTTAACCTGATCAAATAAAGTTGAATAAAAATTAAATACAACTTGAAACGTGGCCAGCCTTACCTTTCAACACTATTTTGGTTGTTATGGAAACGCTTGCCCTGGTTTTGCAACTTATGGTCACCTTTAAAAAGGGAAGCTGCCAAAAAATGATACAAATCTCAATTTATTTGAACATTGATCATTCGTTTTCCACTGTGCCTAATAGATGCGTCTCTCTCTCTTCCTCTCAGACTTTGGCTTCAGTAACCTGTTCTCTCGCGGCCAGCTGCTGAAAACCTGGTGTGGCAGCCCCCCCTATGCTGCGCCAGAACTCTTCGAGGGCAAGGAGTATGACGGGCCCAAAGTGGACATCTGGGTGTGTTGACTTTCTGCAGATAAATTCTGATGGACGGCTTTTAGACAGCGCTTTTCTAACCAGTGGCCACTCAAAGCGCTTTACCATATTGCTCAACATTTACCCATTCATGCACACATTCACACACTGACAGCGGTGTCCACCATGCAAGGCGACCATCGTCGGGAGTGTCTTGCTCAGGGACACCTCGACACTCCGCTAGGGGGAGCCGGGGATCGAACTAGCAACTCTCCTGTTACCAGCCAACCCGCTCTACCTCCTGAGCCACATGCAGCCCCAATAGATAGAAACAACGCGTCGGTCATGCATTCGGCAAGGGGCTGTAAGGGCAAGGGGACCTGCTCACCGCTAGTCATACAGGTCTACCTGTTTAGCTACAGGCTATTTGGTTAGCCCGGTCCAGGGATGGCTTTTAACAAGTGTGTGCTAAGCCTCGGTAGGACAATTGGAATGGGAGTTGGCTGGGGTTGGGTTTGGGGTGCTTGGCTTGACGTTTCCTTGTGTGTCTGTGTCCCAGAGCCTGGGAGTGGTGCTGTACGTGCTGGTCTGCGGTGCGCTGCCCTTCGACGGCAGCACCCTGCAGAACCTGAGGGCCCGCGTGCTCAGCGGCAAGTTCCGCATCCCCTTCTTCATGTCCACAGGTGGGTTACATCCCCTTCTTCATGTCCACAGGTGGGTTACATCCCCTTCTTCATGTCCACAGGTGGGGTTCAGTCAGGCTCCTCTTCAGGACCAGAGTATTAAAAAGGGGGTTCATACAATTGAAAAAAGCAATTGAAGACATTCTAACACGATTACACGATTTTAAATGTTGGTTGAAGTTAGTTTTTTAGACGCATAGCTAATATGATTTTAACTTGGGTTCCATAGCAATGGCCGCTATGGTTTCCGAGCTATTGTCTTAAGGTGTTTGCTCACGGTCGGTGAAGGTTGTTGTTCAACGTGTCTAATCGCTGTTGGCTTAGGCCGACATTCTGAAGTTGGGTGTTGGTATTTGCCTGGGATGTGTGCAAGCACCTTTAGTCACAGTTTATTCAAGGTCAATTTGGGATTCAGCACAGAATGCATCATGCTACTGCTTTTATAAGACGCTAATAAGATGCCAGCCAAAAGGTATATTCACTGTTAGAAAGTACCAATGCCAACTATTCCAGAATGGCATATATCTGTGTTTAATGTTGGTTGGGCAGAGACAACGACCTACATTTTTTTCTCTTCTTAAGATAAATCTAACTTGGCCATGCGTTTCGCAACATCATCAAAATAAAATGTTGAACTTGAAAACTGTGTCTCTCAAGTCTCCAACATGCGTGCATGTGTTGTTTGTGCCAGACTGTGAGTACCTGATCAGACACATGCTGGTGCTGGAGCCCAGCCGGCGCCTGTCCATGGAGCAGATCAACAAGAACAAGTGGATGAGGCAGGGAGACCCCGACCCCGAGTTTGACAGGGTGAGTGAGTGAGTGAGTGTGTGTGTGTGTGTGTCTTCCGTAACCTCCCCCACACAACCAGACAGGGGCATTTTGGACTCTTCACCTTGTCCCGTCTAATTCATTCCCTGCCCCCCCCCCCCCCCCCCCGACCCAGCTCATAGCGGAGTGCGAGCAGGTGAAGACGGAGAGGGAGACGGAGCTGATCAACGAGCAGGTGCTGATCGAGATGTCTGAGATGGGGCTGGACCGAGAGCGCACCCTGCAGGTGGGTGGGGAAAACATACACACGTCTCAAAGGACGCTGGCAAGAACGTCCTGTCCGCCTTTGTTTCCTTATTTGACTCACTTTTTAGTGTTGCATGCCATGTGTCTTAAATGCAGTTACTTTGCGTGGCGTGGGTCTTCAATGCCAATACCGTGACACTCAATACAACAAACTTGTTGTCTTTTTTTAAATCGATTTTTGCACAGAAACAGACATTAAAAGTCGGAACAAACCGTCTCATTATGCTTCACGGACGGCACTGAGGTTGTGCTTCTGTGTTTGTGATCACAGTTTGCAGACGGATGAGCCTCCAGTTGTTATTACCCTGTTGAACCGGAGGACAAACAAAGCTGGTTTTGGAACATGGCTAGCCCCTGTGGCCTTTCCTTAGCAATGACCCATCAAGGGCAAAATCTCTTTGTTTGTGGACTCCCACTGAGCCGTATCCTGAGGTGTCTGAGGAGTGGCCTGCCACCGAACCTTGTTCTGTGGTCTTTCTCCACTATGAAGGTTACTGCTATTGGGGCATACCAAGCTGTTGTTGGAGATTCGTCATGTTTACAACTTCTCATGGGTGTGAATTTGCAGACACAAGCGCAAAGCGTTTGACCAATCGCGAGTGAGCACGCGGACCAATCACAGCAGAGTAGGCTACTCGGGAGGGGGTCCTCCTGAGAAGCAATGTTCAGTGTTTCCCGCAGGATTTTTTTTAGCAGCGGTGGTGTGGTCCCCGAACGCTCTAGGGGGTCCGGGGGCATGCCCCCCCGGCCGAAGTTTTTTTGTACCCTTTACATTGGAATGCATGAATCTGGTGCACTTTGAGAGGAGAATATGCACTTAAATCCTATTCAAACAGTCCTGTGTATTACTGTAGATGGGATTATTGGTGTTTTAACTTTGCCTTTTGTGTCTTCATTTACAGATTTTTATATTTTTGTATAGTAATATTTAAACAAAAAATGCCACAACGCAAATATAATTTGCACAATTTATTTACAGATTTTTGCCTAATGCTTAAACACTAAACATGGTTGCTATCCCAAAAAGAGCGACAACACGCACACACACACATAGGCCTACACACACACACACAATACTAGAGGAAAAACGGCACGGAGGTTGCGGTTTATAGATACAATAAAATGATTGGGCTCAGAGGGTTTTTAACACTGGTGGTCATGTAGCGACACATTTTAGCAACTTACTTTCTCTCTCTCTCTCTCTCTCTCGCTGTCTCTCTCTGTCTGTCTCACTCTTTCCTTCTTTCTTCGATCTTCCGCTTCACTCGCTACTGCTAGAATCAATGTAACTTTGCAACCGTGTAGGGTAGCCTACTGCCAACAACTGCCACACTCGCTGTGTATTTTTTCTTCTTTGATGTTGGTTACGTGACGATGTGCCGCGTGCTGCGCAATTGACGTTACGCGCTGTACATTTTCTAAAAGGAGCTACGTAAAAAAAAAAAATAAAAAATTAGGAGAAGGATTTTTATTGCAGCGGCGGAGAAAATTCAGCAGCGGCGGCGCGCCGCTGCTGTGTGAACGTGGGGGAAACACTGATGTTTTTGAAAGACACTTAAATTGGTTTTGCAGAAATGAACAGTGTGTGTTTAATAAGGGGTATTTCTAACATAAATGCGTGTCAAACTATTCTAGTAGTACCCCCAAATGAATTTGTAAACCCTTAAAAAGCACGATATGGGATCTTTAACGCGTGCCCTGACCTCTCTCTCTAGTCCCTGCAAACGGATGCGTACGATCACTACAGCGCCATCTACAGCCTGCTGGCCGACAGACTCAAGAAGAACAAGACCCTCCGGGTGGCCCCGACCACGCCCCGTCCCATCGGCTACCCCCTCGGCGCCGTGCAGGTAGGCGCCTCGCTGCCATGGAGGTCTGGAGACCTATTTGTGTTGTTTTGTCTCAAGCAAAGTAGGCTTGCATAGGTGTATACATACAGTTGATAAAAGATGAAAGATGGGAGACTTGGGTTTAGATATCTCACCTCCACAATAGTGACATTGGAATGGTATTTTAGAAACATTGTGATTAGGAATACAGCCGACTAAATGCCTCCTATTAAGGTTGTCTCTGTGAGGATTTGAGTTTGTAAAACTACAGTCTAAAGGATCCTGGTGGTGGGGGGTGTATTCCGGTTGTGGATTTTTAAAATATGTCACATGCTGCTGCCTTCCAGTGTGCCACCAGCCATCGCTTTGAGAAGACTGTTTGCCACTTCATCTTTGCCATCCCAACTGTGTGTGTGTGTGTGTGTGTGTGTCTCCTGCTTGCCCTGCAGACGGATCAGCAGGGTAATCCAGTCAGCATGACGGTGCCCCATGTGCAGCTTATCAACCCGGAGAACCAGATCGTGGAGGTGAGTCCGTCCGCGGTGCTGCCGGGGACCCCTTCGAGCCGGTCGTCATTCGGACGCCCGCTAGCAGGCAGCCCTCACAGAGCGCTAGCAGCCTTCGCTGCTGTTGCCGTCATAGTCAGTTGCCATGGCGACTGCAATCCCAAAGACCATATTGTAGATGAGCGTTACACACAAGCTCCCAGTAGCGCGCCATCTGGTCCGGCAGTGTTAGTTTACTACTGTTGTATAGTGTGTGTGTGTGTGTGTGTACAACCTTGCACGCACACACACTCTCACACACAACACTTCAGAGCTGACTCACAAGCGTTACGAAGTGACGACATGCATGAGCTCTCTCTGCATTGCGGGCGGAGTCGTACTAGCACACCGGGACATTGACTCCAACACATAGCAGCATCAGCAGAAATGACGTTTGGGCAACAACCCGGCTCCCACCCGGATGTGTCCGCGCTCTCGTCTGCACCGACCCCGGGCCGTCCGAAGCTCCAGTGTTTGAATTGTGTATGTTTAAGACGGACGGCAGCATGGCGCTGGACAGCGACGAGGGAGAGGAGCCGTCCCCTGAGGCCATGGCGCGCTATCTGTCCATGAGACGGCACACAGTGGGCGTGCCAGACCCCAGGTAACACACACACACACTTATGCGCGCGCGCACACACACACACGTTCGGGGCGGGCCCATAGATCAACCACCATTGTTCAGCATCTCCCTTTGGAAGGCGATTGGCACCAAATAAATCTAGATCGCATGGAGAAGACGAATTCGGATAGGCTACTAAACTACATTTAAGTGTCATCTCGTCCCCCGAGTACTTTATTGTGAACTGAATACAGGACACGCATGCACACAAGAGCTCGATGTTCCTGCAGAGGAACATGGATTAAACCACTAAGCCTTACAGTTTCCATAGGGTTAAATGGTAAATGGACTGCATTTACACTGCTCTTTTGTGGCCACTCAAAGCGCTTTACAATATTGCCTCACATTCACCAATTCCTGCACACATTCACACACTGATGGCGGATTCAACCACGTAGCCAGCTCGTCAGGGGCAGTCAGGTTGAGGCTCAGGGACACCTCGACACAGCCGGGGAACGGACTAGCAATCTTCCGGTTACCAGCCCTCCCGCTAGGGCTGGGCGATTAATCGATTTTTAATTGTAATTTGAATGATTGGTTTGGGACAATTTTTTAAAAGAAAATCCATGATGCGATTAAAAAAAAGAATTGCAGTTTTTTTTTCTTAATTTTTTTAAGGTTAAAAATCAACATGGCAGCATGCACTGAAAATAGTGAGTGTAGAATTTGCTTGAAGTCTGCGGCAACCCGAAAGCAGCAGCACATCACATTTATTACAACACCTTAAACTGAGGCACGCAGCAGAGTGGGAGAAGTGTGTCATTTATTATATAACTTTTGTCAATCATTGTTATTCTTCAAATCAAATTTTTTTTTTCACTTACAGAAAAAAATAGATTAAAATCGATAATCGGGTTTGGTTTGAAGAAATCAGAGATTTTATTTTTAGGCCAAATTGCCCAGCCCCACCTCCCGCTCTACCTCCTGAGGCACATGTTGCCCCGCGTGGTTCCATGGCTGCTGCTGCTTCCTCCTCCCCAGTGTTCACCTCCTCTATGGCCGTCTGTCTCAGGGCGGAGATGCAGGACGAGCTGCAGAAGCTGCCGCCAGGCTTCCCCCGAGGGGTGGTTCCCCAGCCGCCCTTCCCCTCACTGACCCCCAATACGGGCCACATGCACGCCCTCATGCCCACACAGAGCCTGCAGCCCACGCAGCAGCTGGAGTACAAGGTAAACGTGTGTGTGTGTGTGTGTGTTTTTGTGTGTTTGTGTGTGTGTGTTTAATAGTTTGTGTGTGTGGATGTGTAAATCTGTTTAACCGTTTCTCTGTGTGTGTGTGTGTGCGAACTTCAGAGAGATACAATATTTTGTATGTTTTAAAGACTACACTTTTTAGACATTATGACCATCTAGGTTTCAACATCGATCACAAAAATAGCTGTCAGAGGTCATAAACGTACGCATGCGGGCCGAGGCCCTGATCACCTGGATGTGTTCAGACCCTTCCTCTGAGCGTACGACGTCCTGACCTCCGCTCCCACCTCCGTCCTGATCCCCCAGGAGCAGTCACTGCTGCAGCCCCCCACCCTGCAGCTACTCAACGGCATGGGGCCGCTGGGCCGGAGGGCCTCCGACGGAGGGGCCAACATCCAGCTCCACGCACAGCTCCTCAAGAGGCCCCGGGGCCCCTCGCCGCTCGTCACCAGCCCGGTGAGTGCTCTCCACACACTGAAGTACACCGAAATACGACCCCGGAAAGAAATAAGTGTCAAGGTTTAAATTGCACTGTTTCGTTACGAAACAGTGCAATTTAAACCTTCACACTTATTTTACTAAATATGAACGCATGATCAGTGCATGCATACACACGGGAATACAAACATGCATTGCAACTGAACTCCAAAGCTTTAACGAGTGAGGGCGATGTGACGCTCGTCGTCAGGAGTTCTCTCCTGCCCCTGAATCAGTGGGGTTGAATCTAAACCTCTCCCTCCCTTCTCCTCCCCTTGCTCGTGGACCCAGCACCCCATCCCCGCCGTAGCCCCTGTGGATGAGGAGGGTTCGGACGGAGAGCCAGACCAGGACGCAGTGCAAAGGTAACCGGTGGCAACTGGCCAGAGGGGCATGGCTTCTGTGTTGGGTGAAGGGGTGTGGCTTCTGTGTTTTGGGTGAAGGGGCGTGACTTCTGTGTTTGGTTGGTGAAGGGGCGTGGCTTCTGTTTTTGGGTGGTGAAGGGGCATTCTTTTGAGTGTGGTCAAAACTGGACACTTAGGAACGCCCAGAAATTCCGATATCACAGATTACAAAGAAGTTTAGGTTGGGAATGAGTTGGGTTGGTTTTATCTTAAACGGAAGCAGACACATTTGAGTAATGAAGTAATTAATTTCTATTATGTCTAACAGTGCACTAATTATTTCAACTTGTACACAGCAGCAGATCAGAAGAGATATGCAGTCTATAGCTACTCTTCAAACCATGCCTGTAAAACTGTGAACACATTTCATCCGTCAGTTTGTTTTGGATATCGTGGTACTCAGGCACACGCTGTTTAACAATACATCATACCAGGTAGACGTCGTGACTCCAGGGACCAGGCCAACATTTCTCAGTGTGTAGTGTATGTCCAGGCTGAGGCTCAGGGCGCTAGAGCAGCCAACAGGGTTGGAGCGGCAGGTTGAGGTCAGGGCATTCCCAGGTGGTCCTCTTGAGACAGCACCTCACTACAGCTCGCCGGGGGCCCACGTTGCTTGGAGTAGGCGGCTCTAAGCCGCAGCGCTGCTACCTTTTTTTGCTGGGGGAGGCCAGCATTTTTTTCTTGGGCGCTCACCCTCCCCCTCTCCCTTTCTTATACCTCTACTGGCTTCTTTCACCTTATCTTTTTTTCTTCTTTTATTTTATTTTTTTTCAAACACAATCCCAATCTGAATCCGCAGATAAATCTAGTCGTCCTTTCTCTCAGACTCTGGCTGACCTTTTTGATCCTCTATCAAACTAAACGGTGCCGAGTTGCGGCCTGTGCGCATTCTCTTCCTGTCTCGCGTGGCTTTGCTAACCCTTAAGCTTGCACAAACAATCCATTCAACAACAACTCGATTTAAATACTCACACACACACTACATCTGGGTTCTAGGAGGGCATTGTGGGGGGGGGGGGGGGGTCGTCACCTATAACAAACCTCTCCATTTGTGTGATTCTCATATTTTCTGATTGGCAAAACACTGTATTAACTATAATGACACCATTGGCAAAATTGGAAAGGGGGGGGGGGGGCATTTCCTGTTTTCCCCGACTCTTGTCAGCCAATGAGGACAGAGAGCTGACCAGCGCTGCTTCCTGTCTCCAAACCCCGCCCTCCTCCTCCCTCCCTGCGGCCCAGGTACCTGGCGAACCGCTCCAAGCGGCACACGACGCACGCACTCATGAGCACGGCGCACGGGGAGCCCTCGGCCGAGCCACAGCGGCCCACGGGCCCCCGCCAGAGGGTGGTCTGGGCCTCCGACATACACACCCGGTGAGGGGACTATGGCCAGCTGTACTCGCACACCGGCTCCTCTGGGGGCAGGGACGCCCCACCCACTCCACAGGTTCACTAGACGCCCGGTTTAGGATATTCGGCGATCCACATGAGTGAACTGAGTGTATCCGCACGCACACATAACCACGCAAACACACACAACACTCACCAACGGACACGACTTTATACAGAACACACAGCCGACGTCTGGTCATCTGCCGGGGCCACGCACACATAAACGACACGGGGGATTGTGTTCGAGTTTGTGTACCGAAAGGAGGTGTGGGACATCGCTCCCTTCACTCATCAGGCTTTAGCTTCAGGGACACCCCCCTACCCATCGAATCAGCTCCCTTTTTGAAGCCCAATGCTAGTACCCGGCTATCCCCGCAGCGCCCTAAATCCCTCCGTCTGTGCAGCCGTAGCCCCGCTGAGCTCTGCCCTGACCGGTTTCCCTGTGTCCGAGCCGTGTCAACAAGACCTTTTCCAATGTATTGTTGTGTTCCACAATGATGGGCACTCGCTACTCATTACCCTTTTGTTGATGGTAAGTATTTTCCACACAGGGCTTTGCCAGCAGACGCAGTAGGTGCTTTTGTTGGTTCTTAGTGTTTAAACAAAGGTTTTGTTGGGGCGTGGTTGAGTTGTGATGACGCATGGTTTCATCCAAGGGCTTCGAGTTCCTGCTATACATCACCAGCCCTTTGTCTGGTCGACATTCCAGCCTAGCTCAAGGACAGTTAGGAAAATCTCCCTCATTTTGTAGATGCACAATACACCGGAGAGAAAGTGGCTGCCACCGATGGCGGTGGTTTTAGTTCGGCAAGTTCCCACATGAGTCAAAGTCATTATTGTGCATTTGCATATCTGTGATATTTAAAGCATTGTGTGTCATCGCTCCGATCCAATAGGGTTAATTTGGTATTATGTTGACATAATGCACACCCCCTACGACAGCGACGATGGTTAAAAAGGGAAAACCGGGGATTTGAGTCTCTTGGCTACAAAATTGCATGCAGTGAATCTGATGTTTCTATTCCAGCACAGGATTCATTAAGAGTCATTGTCACACACTTGATTTATCGACCAGAATGCTCACTGAACTGCAAAGTACTGTTGTGTTGTTTTTCTTTGGAGCCGTGGAGCGGTATGACATTCAAAAGAGCAGGCAGTTATGATCTGCAATGGGTCCGTAGATATGGAATTGCATCAAGAGTAAAGAGATAAGACAATGTTCTTAAAATATTATAGACACAAATAGTGGGATTGTCTTGCGTTTCCCTGGTGAGTGTGAAAAACACGGCCCAGGAAATATGGCTGTTTCTGGGATCTCCTGTTCTCATGACATTCAACGGGAAGCGGATGAGAAAGGCCCATGTTGTTTAAGTCTGGGATACGGATTCATTGATATTCACCTGGTGGACCGGTTGGGTAGGGCTGCCCTAAAGTAATGTTTTTCTTCTGTGTCTTGTCTGTTATCTGTGTTCGTGTATGACTGAACACATCTGTCAACGTGGACACCTGCCACTGTGTGTGTGTGTGTGTGTGTGTGTGTGTGTGTGTGTGTGTGTGTGTGTGTGTGTGTGTGTGTGTGGTCCGCCGTGTGGTGGGTGTTTGGTGTGTGTGGATGCATATGTCTGTACCCCCGCCCCTCTCCCCCCCAGGTCCAGCTACAAGGACTGCAACACACTGCACCTTCCCATGGAGCGCTTCTCCCCCGTCAGGCGCTTCTCGGACGGCGCCGCCACCATCCAGGCCTTCAAGGCCCACCTGGAGAACAGCAGCCTCATCCGCCAACTCAAGCAGGTCGGTTCTGACACTAGGACCGTTCCAGAGACATAGACTCGGGGTCCCTGAGGACATCCAGGGGCCGGAGCTGGTGGCTGCGCCAATGTGCACAGGTGTGCCGTACCGTGTAAAGAAAGGTGCCAAATGACACCGAGAAAGCGTAAACTAAGTAAATCGTGTCGGATGTGAAAGAAAATGTGACTTTTTATTTTTGTTTTTTTTGGCACAAAATGTATTCATAATTGGGATGGTTAAAAGAGGATTACAAATAATTGTTGAGGTGAAGCCCAAAGTTGCCATACTACTAGTCTGTGGACTAGGCTATATATTTGTTTTAACGAAGAGACAGAGGCCAATTTAAACGTGGGTCCTATTCTTCAGATTTCAGCGGCTCAACACCTAAAGATCAACAATGTTTCTTGTATTTGCATGATGCGATGTGGTCTGCGATTGACGCAGATCAGACCTGATTGAATGTCATCATGGCTTGTTTGCGTTGGTTCTGCTCTAAGCTCTGGGTTGGCGTGGCGGCTGTGTGTTTGTTCAGACAGCAGTGAGACTAGTGAGCAGGGTCAGCAGAGGCCATGTCTGAGCTCCTGTATCAACGACCAATCAGTCAATCTGCCGTCTTATTCTGCGTGGGTTTTCTTTGCCAATCCGAGGCCAGTTTTAGTTTTAGTGACGGAGCCAGCCAACTGTGTTGGAAAGAGCAAGGAATGGCAGCAAAACTGCATTTTTGCCAGTGAGCGTCTCTATATGTGGTCACTTCATGCACTGTGGTCATCTACATTTTAAAATGTATCATGACCTCATCTTTGCCAGACCTGTAGCCTCCCTGTAAACAAGACATGTATGTTTCCTCTAGGTCTGTAGGTCTTTTCCACTGCTGGGCCTTACCAGACTGGAAGGATATGTAAGGTTTTCCAAAGTCCACTCAACAGTTAACTGCCGATGTGCCGGTGGTGATTCCAGCTCCTGGTCTGTCCATAGTACAAGGTGTACCACCCTTGCAACATTGGTGGAGCAACGGGATAAATCCCAGACTATTGATTGGTCAGTTGATATTTTCTTGTGCCCCAAACAGAGCAAAACAAACTGCACCGCTGCAGAGTGTACATGTAGCATGTATTGGTCTTCTTTCCCCAAGAAAAGTACAGACATTCGTGTACGTGCTGAAAAACAAAGTTATTTTTGTCTGGCAGCCTGTAAATAGGATTTTACATCGACTTCCATTGTTAAATACATTTGACTAGTCGTATAAATATCTTGTTGGTTTTGGCGGTTGAAACCATCCATTCTGTACCCCCTCAATACATTAATTCTTCGCAACCCTTTGAGCAGACACGGTGGCTCTGTAACCGGTTTGAATTGGACAAAAATTAGGCTGGTGGTTAAATGTCGCTCCCGACACGGGGAATCCAACAGAATTGACTAATTGTGTTGGAAGCGTCTTAGAGGCACGGCGTGATTAAAGACCTGTTTCAGCACACGCCTGCGTTCTGAATGCCCTCACCCCTACGCTGGGGGGCTTCGAGCCTCCACACTGTTCTGATTCCTCATTTGAAAAGCCAGTCTTCTGGTGGTGGCTGTCGGTCCGTGAAAGAACAAAAAGAGAACAGAAGCGATGGAGCCGTTTATTAACAGTGAATATCAATGGGTTGATTAGAAGCAACAGTCAAGGCCCTATGTTGCGCCAGACCCCTCCTATTGGCACGGGTGTGCTGTCAAACAGTGTGCTCTCTATCGGTCAGATGACTGCGTACCAGCTGTGTAAAGGCACCATGCTTTCACTAGTGAAATACCCTGCTTAGAGCTTAGTGTGCCTAGACTTCCAATCCAGGTTTCAATCGGAGCAAGACACGCAGCAAAGGACAGGAGCGTAAAGCTGAGGATAATTGCTTTGGGTCATCCCTGGTCAATGACGTAAAGCGAGGTACTCCAGGGTCTGCTATTACGTGGTCAGAGCAGTGTGGAGGTCGCGTCAGGCCGACCACCAGGGTGATGTCATGAGGTGACGCATTCACCCGTAGAGCGTCACGCACGGTGTGAGTGTCACCTGACCTTGACACGTCTATAATGCAGGGAACGTTCACTCTGTGCCAATCACGTTGGAATCAAAGCGAAAGGTTTATTGAGGTTTAGCATCTGGATTTAAAGAGCATGCATGTGTTTTCAGATCCAATATGTTGAATCGCATGAAAGACATCTCTATTTTCTGTACTGCTGTCATCTGGTTCTCACTGCAGGCCTCACTGATGAGAACTGAAATAAAGAAAACTGAACTGAAACAGAGGGGGTTGGAGTGCTGATTACGAATGTGTACCCATTGCAAGTTGTCTTGACTAAAATTGTTGTTGCATAAAGGCAAACGATGACCAGGCGCACATCTCGACAGTCCGCAACCAGGATCCAATGAGGAATTGAAGTTCGTCTGTGATGAGGATCACAGACGGACCTTGGCCCAGGAATCCATCACAAAGGATGACCACGGACACATGTGGAATAACCTAAACGAAAAAGCCAAGAGCTGAGATCTAAACGTGTGACAGTTCTTGTCCATCTTTAACTACGGAACTCGGAAACGGCATAGGAATGAACCTTGTCCAACGTTTCTATTGAGAAGTGGCCGGTGGCATAGGGCAGGGAACACTATGATCCTAAGCACGCCACAACGTGTGGATCAAGACCCACTAAGATAGGTCTCAGTTCTTGTGTATTTGAGCTGCATATTTATCAAGTTCACCAACGACAACACTGCCAAGTTGACTGAGAAACATCATGTGTGACCTGGGAACCGTCTCAGGGGTCTGGGGGGCCTGCGTGCCTTGTGAAAGAGAGTTAGATCTCTCTTCTGCTAGGCTGCTGTGTGCAGGGTGCACACAGAAGCGAGCAAACCTGCCACTACTAAACTTATTGGCAGTAAGCAAGGGCCAGCTTGTGGACTAAGGCAACTCATGGACATCAGCGATTCAGCATACCGAAGGCCCAGGGCTTGTACCTTCCACCTGCAGTACTGGGCAGGACGGCGTTCCAGGCCTCCATTCCAGGGAGACTTCCGGCTTCTGGTGAAACGCACAGCCTACTGTGGTCTGCAAGTATTTTGTGTGTCAGGCTTGGTGGTAGAATACTCTCAATTAGTGGTTATCTCTGAACCGTAGTTCACTATTCCTGACTGTTTCTAGGCCCAATAGAGATGAGCGCTTTTCCACAGCTCTGAGTAGTGGAACCAGTGCCCACGCTTTTGTGCTTTTTTCTCTGTCAACTAAACAGCTGTGTCGCCCTGCCTGTGCTCAGCTCGCAAATCGAGCTGCATGAGGCCGGTCGAGCGGTCCCAGAAATCATTGATCGTTGCGGAACGCATGTGCTGCACTACTTTGTTCAGTGGAAAAGCGGCATTTTGTTGCTAGCATTGTTACACAACTATGATGTCAACCCCTGGTCCAACTTCAGTGCCATTTTCCTTGTAAAATCCCCTTTGTACTGTTTATTATGAAGGAGGGTTAGTGGTTTATTAACAAATTGTGTGTGCATTTATAGAATTGCTTCAAATATGTGTGGCTTTGTGCATGAGAACAAACACATCCTCAAGATACTTTATTCACTGGTAATGTTGAGCTTGTTGATGGGAATTTGCCAGTATTTAAGGCATGTTGTAAACTAAACCATTAATCAATAAATTGAAAAAATAATTGACAAAAAGAAAAAAGGGAAAAACGACAGCCAATAGGGAGCCACGATGACTGGTTACCACAACAGAAGACATGGGGGCCAAGTGAAAGTAGGGTGGATTTCAAATCCAGAGTCTCAGCTCACGCTGGAACATGTACGGTCCACTTTCACACCGTCTCCGTTGCTTCGCCCTTAGCTCTTTAGGCGTTTTTGAAAAACTAGCATAGCATTGCCCCCTCTCGCAATGTTTGCCTAAGGTAAAGTCTTTTAAAGTTTTTTGAGGATCGTGAGATTGCAAATGCGATTTGCTTGAGGGGGGGGTTTTGTGCATACGGACAGGGCTGTAGGGGGATGGAATGGGTTAGTGTGTGGTGTGCTGTGATGGTAAAATCCCTGCCTTCAGTTACATTTATCTCTATTGGTATTTATTTTTATATTTGAAATGTGTCTAGCGTGTGCCAGCAAGGCATTCCTCAGGTTCCACCTTTTAGCAGCTGGTTTAGTCGCGCGGGCGCCATCTGCTGGTACAGGTCAAAATACCACTTTGGTGTTTGATCCTTTATCAAACCAGTGAGAAAAATGTTGCCCCGGCCCAACCCGACTTCTTACACTCTGTAGGTTAATGAGAGAAACGCCGTATTCAGAACCCTGTAGATCTTATTACCCAGAAGCATGCAGGACGAGGCGTCCAACAGTCGGTTTAACACCAGTTGACGGGCGGAGACCAGGGCCGGTTTAAGGCTAAGCTCTGTGAATCGCTTATTGATTCACAATTGAATCAAGAGTGGAAGGAAGCTTGAGACTGGGGCTCTGTACCGGAGTAAGAGACACTCTGGCTGAGTGGCTGAGGTATTCATTTTGGGAACTTCGTTTTGGGAAATTTTGTTCACAGTGATCATAGGACCGTACTGGTGTTTATCCTGTCAGACACCGACAGTGTTATGTCTGGCTTTGTGGAGTCATGTAGGGTAGACAAAGTACAGGTTGATTAGGAGTGTTTGGTAAGATATGGTCAAGGTCGAATTTGGTTAAATGCTCAACATTCCTGTTTGGTTTCTCACGTGGATGGGTCAAAAAATACAGTGTTATAAGTTAATTCTTTACTTTTTCTACCTTTTGACTGATCGGGAGATCCTTCCTTTTCTCTGGACAAAAGTCTTAAGTTTCAATATTGTCAATATCAAGGAGGAGGTGATCCCAAAACCCTATTGTAGGTTTAAGTGTAATCGTTGTTCTCGGTTATATGATATTCAACATAGTAATCAATGGCATTTTGTCACTGTCACCATAGTTTAATGGCAACAAGTGTTAAACCCTTTGCTTTGCAAGTCTCCGCCAACAAGTTTATGACTGTTCTATTCTGCTCCGACCTCAAGTTGTGTGGTTTTCGAACAAGAACAGCGTGTAGACGTGTGGAACTCAATCTTGATGTTGCTCGCCGCGTCCGGGAGAGGTTCAGCTTATCTGACACTTACAGTATAAGGACACGTTGTGTGGGGCATTTCAACCACTGGCAACATCACTCAGTACAACGCTCATACTTAACGTCAGTACTCGCTTAAAAAAACAAAGTTGCCGTGGATTCTAACAACAGTGATGGCACTTCCTCCTCCTTCCCCATGATGCATTCTCCTTCATCTCCTAGTGTTCAAAGGGGAGCTATAACAGGGGGTTCACTTCCACTCTAAACAAATCTGTGTGTTGGTGAATGTGTGTGCAGGAGTGTGAGCAGCTACAGAAGATGTATGCGGGCCCGCAGGACGAGCGTTACCTAGAGCACACCCAGCACCAGCACGCGCTTTACCAGCAAGAGCAGCAGATCCTCCACCAGCAGATCCAGGTACCAGCGGGCCACCGTGGAGCCTGGGGGGGGGGGGGGGATGTGATAGCAATACGGCGATAGATCGTCACCCTTCATTGTGCCTACGAGAATCGATACACTTGCACAAAATATCAATATAATATTTTTAGATTAAAATATATATATATATAAGCTCTATTAGTATATTCTTTATTTATTTTGCATTTTAATGCTTTATTCCTGAAGAGTTAGACAGGAAATATCGCCCCAAATATCGATATTTTAATTGATAAAAGAAGGTGATGTAAACAGATTTCCCTGCTCCTCAAGGTGGGACTCAACACATGAATGAAGGAAACTTAAACAGAAGTTAACTAACTAAAGACGAGCAACTGAAATACTCAGGTCGGACCATCAATAAAGACCGAAATCCAGCACTTTACCGTTTCAGTTATTTTGTGTTCATCGTTAGACATTCATCGTGACGTATCTTTAGATGATTATCTAACTGTTAGACAATACAGCGATTCTGCAATAATTTATATATTGTTAGACTCTAACAATATATAAATTATTGCAGAATCGCTGTATTTCGCGATATTATCAGTATTGTGGGCCATGTATCGCGTATCATGAGGTACCCTGTGATTCCCACCCCTAAGTCACAGTAGGGCTACGCGAAACCTGCGGTCCTCACTCGTCTACTCAATCTTAATGTTTTGTTGTTTTGTGCACATTTCTTTTAAGTCGCATGTCAACTTAAGTCATGTTGGATTGTCCGGTGGATTTGCTAACGTGACGTTTCTCACAATCTTACAGGCTTTGTCGTTAGGTCACGGAGAGAGCCAGCCCATTCACCTCACCCACCAGCTTCAGAGGTAACCGAACCTGCTTTTGTAACCTGCTAGCCTTTAGTTAACGGCTAGCCTTTAGTTAGGTGTTTGCTATTGGAGACCTGCTAGGATTAACTTACCTGTTAGCCTTTAGTTACTAGTTACTGCTTGCATTTTGTCAGCTGCTAGCCTTCAGTTAGCTGCTAGCATTTATTAAGGTGGAAACATGACGATGTGCTGAGACGTTCTCTGTTCTTCCTCAGGTTGCGCATTCAGCCCCCCTCCAGCCCCCCGCCCTCACATCCTAGCAACCACCTGTTCAGACAGCCCAATCAGAGCCCCCCGCCTGGCTCGGCGGCCATGATGCAGGGCCACGGGCCGTCACCAGTGCAGTACCAGCATGGCACTCCCGCTCTCTACCAGGGCCAGAGCGGCAGCCCCCCGCCCACAGGCCTCAACAGGGTCCCCCTACCCACCAATCAGCAGGCGGGGTCAGGCCGCGCAGGGGGCCCGCTTCCCCCGGGGGTCTCCCAGCAACAGCAGGTCGGACTAAAGGGGGCGCTGTTAACATTCTTGTTATGTTTTGCACCATCTTCTAAGACTTAAGTTATCCCTTTTAGCTCTTTTAAATTAAACATGTTTGATACAATCATGCAAATAATACAATGTTTGCTGGTGTTTGTTTGTTGGTGTTTGATGTGTTGGTGTTTGATGTGTTTGTGTGTGATGTGTTTGTGTGATGGGGTCTGTGTTTGTGTGTTGGTGTCTGATGTCTTGGTGTCTGTGTTTATGTGTTTGTGTGTTGGTGTGTGATGGGTTGGTGTCTGATGTGTTTATGTGTTTGTGTGTTGGTGTGTGATGAGTTGGTGTGTGATATGTTTGTGTGTTGGTTTGTGACGTGTTTGTGTGTTGGTGTCTCCGCCCCTGAAGGTGACCATCCAGGTCCAGGACGTGGAGCTGGCGGGGTCCCAGAGGCAGGGGGCCTACCTGTCCACGCCCTGCAGCCACCGGGTGCTCGGGAAGCAGCTGAGCGCCGACAACGCCGAGATGCACAGGTGACCCCGACCGCCTGCTCCGGAGCCCCCCGATGTCTGCCGGGCACACTCTGATGTCTGGCTCATTGTTGCTGACTCTTCAACTTTCACCTTTTTCATGTTTTTCATTTCATGCTCTCACTTTGCCCTGTCACTTTTTTATAGATTCTACCTCCTTTTAGGCCGTACATGATTGTTTTCAAGGCCTTTGCCCTCTGTTCTGTGTTCTTCACTCTGAACTGCAACATTTTCCTGCCAAATCACAAATATAACTTGAGCAAAACACATACGGAAGTCAGAAATTAACGTACTATGGAAAATTCCTATTCCATACATCATCACTGCAATACATCACAATATCCTACCCCCGGAGACGGCCACGTCAGCAGCTCTAGGGGGTGAGTGGTTGGATGTTAGCGGCGTTAGTAGGTGAAGCTTGACGTCCCCCCCTCTCCCCGAGTCCCTCTAGCCACTATACCCAGGAACACCTTCACATAGAGACTGGGGGCTCAAGGCTTCAGCCCAAGCTTGCTGCTTTTTGCGTGAATTTCTTGAACCCTGGACTATACCCTGGCGTTGTCTTTGATGTGCGGTCAATGCCCCGTTTGTAAGGGGTTGACCGAGGCCTAGTGTAGACCAAAACCCTCCCCAGTTCCTAGATGGGATCTAAACATGTGATGTGGTACTTGACGTTATTTAGCCGGTACGGTGATGGCTGACGACGTGTTTCCTCCCTGTAGCCGCAGCCTTGGCCGCTTCTCCACGGGCTACGAGCAGGCCCAGTTCAACCCCCACCTCTTCTCCGGGGACGTGGCCTCGCGGGGAGCCTCGGGCGTGGTGGGCTCCTACAGCCCCTACCTGCAGGGCACCCTAAACGTGCCCGGCCTGGAGGGCTACCAGGGCGGGGTGGTCGGGGGCGGCTACGGCAGCCCCTCTGCGCTGCAGCAGGCCCTTCTCTCGCCCACCCCGCTGGACTACCGCCCGCCACAGCACCACGTCACGCCCACCCTGCAGGGCCTGCTGTCGCCCCGCCACTCCCTGAGCGGCCACACCGACCCCCGCCTGCCCCCCCAGGACCTGGCCGCGCTGCTGAAGAGGCAGAGCCCGCGGCGCGGCTCGGCGTGCGCCTCCATCTCGTGCGGCCCCGGGCCCCAGGAGTACGAAGAGATGCTGCTCCGCCAGCTCAGCCAGGGAGAGAGCCTGGAGGCCCCAGCCCAGCAGGCTGCCACAGGGGGGCCACACTTCCACCACCTGCTGCAGATCCGCTCCCCGGAGGTCCAGCAGCAGCAGCCCCAGCAGCAGCCCAGCCTGCCCCACTCTGAGAGCATGGAGGAGGACGAGGCCGAATCACCGGCCAGCTTCTCCCCCGCACGCGAAGGCCTTCTGGCCAAGACGGGGGAGAGCCACGAGCTGCTGGGCCCCCCGCGGGGGGGCACCCCGCCCTACACCTCCCCCACACACAGGCAGGGCTTCATGAGGAGTGGCTCGACCGCCAGAGGTGAGGCCCCTGGGAACGGGGAGGCGGGGGAGACCTCCCGGGGCCCCGTCAGTCTGATCCCAAGGGGTTAAAGGTGACATGTTTTACCACCAGGTGTGTTACAACGTTTGCTACAGTCCACTTGGTAGGCTGGTAGACTGATCTGTCCGTCATACAGTTCTGTGGACACGCCCACATGTGATGTCAAAAGAGGTGGATTTTCAAAACGGCTTTTAATGGCTAATCACACTCACACCTGGTGGCCTAATATGTCACCTTTGACAGAAGCAGATCCGGTCCATGAGCGGTTCATCCGACTCATTGAACTTAAAGTTCCTTGAGGAGCTAATGATTAACATGTTTAAACTCAGTTGAGAATGAAGCGGTCACCGAGCGCACATACAGAAGATAAATGATATCAGTGGTGGAAGGTTATTCAAGGTTTCTTTCTCTTTTCTTCCTGTCTCACCCGCATTCTCTTTCTTTGTGTCTTTGTTCTCCCGCTCCGCAGAGCCTGAGCCTGAGTGCCGGCCCCAGGGTCAGGCCATGGAGGTGCCCGACCATAACGGCGTGGGATACTCCAGAGGACCCCAGGCCGAGACCTACAGGTCCCGCGGGCACCTGCAGCGCCACCACACCATCCAGACCTGTGACGACGCCTACGTAAGTGGACAGGCCAGAGCATGCGCGCCTCTCTCTCGCGCTCTCTCTCTCTCTTGTGTGTCTCTCTGTCTCTCACCCACACTGTTGCGCGTGGCGTCGATGATCCCCTAAGACACAGGAGTGGGGTCAAGTCATAACACCACAAGCAAGAGCCTTAAGCTTAGACTGGACTTGTCGTTCTGTACTTGTATGTTGTTGTTCTCACGGTTCTTCAAAGCTCTATAACCTGCCATGTGAGGGACATTCCTCAAAGAGAAAAACAAGTTTATTGAGGTTGAGTTGGGAATGTGTGAAAAGCAGATCTGGGATTTCTCTCTCTCTCTCTCTCTCGCTCTCGCTCTCGCTCTCGCTCTCTCTCTAGGACCAGACAGACCCCATGTCCGGGATGAGCCTATTAGCCGGCAAGGCACTGAGCTCCGCCCGCATGTCGGACATCCTGAGTCAGACGTCGCTGTCGGGCAGCCAGCAGCTCCACCAGAGGGAGGGTTCTGGTCAGTGGCACCATCACACACGGCTGGGCACAGGTTCATTTGAAAAGGGTTGTTCTCGTTGTCGTATTATGTCAAAAATAAATTAATGTTTTTTTTCTAATGCAAAAATAAGCAGCCATGGTTGCGTATGCTGTTTACATGTGTTGCCTGGTCATGGCCGTTTCCAGCCTGTCACTTTTAACTAAACTTGAAACGATGCCGTCACCGAGGGCTGAAC
Organism: Pollachius pollachius; assembly: GCF_949987615.1. Taxonomy (NCBI): domain Eukaryota; kingdom Metazoa; phylum Chordata; class Actinopteri; order Gadiformes; family Gadidae; genus Pollachius; species Pollachius pollachius. The sequence continues at coordinate 23,794,096 of NC_136936.1, forward strand.
AGAAGGGAATTTGGAAGAGTTGGAAAAAGAAGCACATGTTTCGATTAGCAAAACTGAGCAATGATAAGAAAAGTCAATATTCCAACAATCCCAAATATGTTCCCGAGAGGAGGTTGGCAGTCTTACGAGGGGGTGCATCGCTGCCCCCTACAGTTGACACTGGGTATTATTTTAGAAGGAACTGAGCATTGCGGTATGAAAATGCAACAATTAAACGTGTGTGTGTGTGTGTGTGTGTGTCCCCACAGTGTGTGACGTGGAAGAGGAGCTCCATGCGGCGGCCTGCTTCCCCTCCTCCTGTACCAGTGATCTGCTGAGCTATAAGCCCCCCGACCTGCAGTACAGTATGGAGCAGGCAGGGGTCTAGCACAGGTGCACATCCACCGCACACACACACACCCTTCAGAGAGGGGGATGCAAAGAGTTTATGAGCAGAATAACAATTGGACGCATTTCACATTTTGCTTGACAATTAAATGAGTCCCTATAAATGAAACCATAGCTATATATTAATAGATGCAGTTAAAGATATTGATATAAGTAAATATGTACAAATAATATATAAATATTAATATAGATCTATGTCTATATAGAAAGATGGACAGACAGATATGAACATGCATTCCCAGCTGCCTGCTTGGCCTCCGTTCCTGCTCCCAGTAACCCCTGTCCCGTGTGTCTGCCTCTGCTAGGGGAGGGTCCACCGCCATGTGAATAGAGGTCCATATCAGCCACCCAGAGTTGTGTTGACTTGAGTTGAGCAGCATCATGCCAAACCGCTATCGTCTGCCCAGAGGGGGCGCTCTCCGTCGGTCCGTCTTGTCTGTCCTTGTCCTCCCACCCCACCCCACCTCTCTCTCCTGCAGTCTGCTCAAGGGGAGGAGAGCTGGGGTCGGCCCGGGCTGGGCCAGTCAGGGTTGGGTTTGTTTTTTGTTTACTTAGTATTTTTTTGGGGGGGGGGGGGGTGGGGGCGGGAAAAGCTGGGTCAGGTTTTAGGGTTCAAAGGTCCCGGGGCCAGCCTCTTCTCCTGGCAGGTGGGCAGCCGTTCTGTTTAGCTCCTACATTTCACACCGCCGCCAGACGTAGATCCATCGGGCGTCCCCCCCCAACCCCACCCCAACCAACCAGCCATCGCCCCCCTCACCTGCCGATAGCCGTCTGCCTGACTGTAACGCCCACAGCCCCGCCCCATCCCGCACACACACAGACCCTCCGCACGCTCGCTTGACATCATGGCACGCCTCGACAGCCCAAGGCCTCCCGCCGCGCCGACCAGGCCGAAACACGTTCAACAATAGACAGAGACACGCCGCACTCACCACACTAGACGAGCAGGGGAACTGGCCGGCGGTGCCTCAAGACGGCCCAAAGTATTCAGCCGGTCTGTGCGGGGGCGTAGCGTGTTGTGGCGGGAAGAACCGTGGGGAAAGGTAACCTGGGTCTCTGGGAGGTTCTGTCTTATGCCTACATCCCCCCCCCCCCTCCCCCCGGCTACAGTGGACCATTCCAGAGCAGACTGCATAGCCGACGAGAGCCTGCCTCGGAGTGGAGCGCCCCACTCCACTGGGCAGGGTGGGGGGTGTAGATTGTTTTGTTGGTTGATCCGAGGGGGGAGCTGTGGGGGGGGGGGGGGGGGGGGGGGGGGGTACAGCCATCTCCTAACGTTGAGTTCAGTGACATCGCACAGGACAAACCAGCGCTCTCATCATATTGTTTTTTTGTGTTTTGTCTTTTTGTTTCATTTTTATTTTTAAAGTTCATTTTTATGGTTATGCCCATGTAGACAATATGGTCATCTATTGTTACTCTTATTACTGTGTTCTGTAATACAAATTTTATTGTTATTATAATGAATATTATTATTATTATTATCATTATTATTATTAAAGGAAAAAAACAGTTCTGTGTTGCAAGCAAGACAACATCATTTTTTTCTTTGACTTGTATAATTCTGCACTTTTGGTTCGAGCGATCCTCTATCTCTCCCTTTTTCAAACCTTTTCCCTCTCCTGCCTCCCCACTCCCTCTCTCCCTCGCCTTGGCATTCCTCTCCATTCCATCCCTGTTTTCTACCCCCCACACGCCCTTCTCTTCAACCCTGTCCCCCCCTTACCCCATGTCATGTGACATTGTATTGCATTGTGGGTAGTTTGACCAGACATTTGCCTTTTTCCTTGTACAGTGATGCCATGTATAGAACGCTACTGCAATTTCTGTATCAAATCCTTTCTTTATTGTATCTTTTTTTCTTTAGACGTTGATGAAGGGGCTTTTGTATTGGTATTGTTTATTGTTTAATTTTTGTGTCGTTTTTTGACTTAATATTGAGATTTCTAGCCAAAACGGGACAGAGAGAAGAGGGGACCTCGCTCTCTCTCTTGGTCTTCAATAAACCATCGCTCCCATTTGATTTAATATTATATCGAGACACTTGAATAAGAGGGGAGTCATTTTTGTGTTGCTTACTTTTAAAAGGATCATTTCAACCATCATTGTTGACTCTTTCTTTGTCGACATGCAGCCTGTCTAATGTTGACTCCGTGGGGGCCAAGGTGCGGGCTTAGTTGTCATGGGGCCGCGTCAGTTTGGATGCTACAAAGACTTGAGGCGTAAAAAACGAAATAAAAGAAAAGATATATATTGATAAAGGACAACTTGTAAAATAGCTGACATATCATAAACATTAACAATGGAGGCACAACATCACCCTCCGTTTTGCTTTGATCTTCACTCCTCCGCCAACCGTGATTGGCTGACCCATCAAGAGAGCGTCCTCAGCACACCAGCCAACCAGTGGAGACACTACTCACTATCACAACCCCCACAACTCTACCCTGTGTTGTCTTCCCCTTATCTCTGCCCGGGGTTTATGTCTGCCATTTACCCCGAAAGTACTCTTGACACGTCCCCGGCCACGTAAAACATCTCAATATGGCTTCTGCTTCCAGTCAGCCCAGCACACATCCACAGGAAACACAACAGGATGACGAAGGAGAAACCACCAAGGGGGAGGGGCGTGAACAAGCATTAGAAAAAATATCATTTTTTCTGAGGCTGGAGGGTGAAAGAGGAACCAGACCTGAGACATTCTGCCAAGGCACAGTGCCACCTCTGTTTATTGCTTTCACTGCTGTCTTTATCCACTGTCCCCTCTCTCACCTCATATGGTTCTGCGGTTATACCTCTTTTCCTCTCCAATCTCCGTCTGTTTTACGGTTGCCCTCTCCGACACAGAGAGGGAGTTATCATTGCACACGTTGACAGTAGCCTGTTTGATGTGAAACAACCCATCTGGAGAGTGATCTGCCCCCCGTGAGTTGGTGACTGGCCGTGTCGGTGCTGTGATTCACACGTGTGTTCTGCTCTCCATTGACTTCACACGCTTCCCAACTGCTGCTTATGTTTTTCCACTCGAGGACAGCTATGGCAAACGATTTAGATGCTCTTGTTTTGAAAAGATGAACAGCAGAGTGGTTCCGTCGGTGTCCCGCATTGCTACGGTTGAGAGAGGTAGAACACCTAAACAGTGCGACAGGCGTTTATGTGTGAAAGGTCCCTTATTTAAAACATATTTTCTGTTTGGAAAAAACAATAGAAAAAAGGCAGAACTTGAGTACTGAACACAGAATATTTTATTATTTTGATCAATTGATGACGAGGCATATGAAATCCAAACCAAGCACGCTCACGTGAAACTCCTCGGACACCTCTACACACGTGTTTTCTTGCAGATTCGGTTTTGTTCAAAGGTCAAATTGGTGCAGTGAAACCCACCGCCGGAGTTGAACCAATCAGAGAGCAACAATTACCAGGTGTCCACAGCGGAGATGGTTTCTGTTGTAAATTGTGTTTGATAATGACCCTGTTTATGTGTCTGTGTTTCAATACTCGGAAATGGAAAGTTGGTCAAATGATGCACAACCTCACAGGGAAGATCACGGCTCCGTTTTAGGCACGCAAGTGCACACACACACACACACATACACACACACCCTCTGGCTGATCCCAGCTCAATGACCCTCACCCCTGTCCGTAGGTCTTAACTGTGTTGACCCTCCCCCCCCCCCCCCCCCCCCCTCAGTTTATTCTCTTCTCTCCTGCTCCGCTCTGCTCCTGTATGCCTATTCTAGTTTTTTTTTATTTTTTCTAACTTAATTTGTCTTTTTTGTTTTTCTTTGTTTCGAGTACAAAAATACTAAATGCAACAATGATTTAAAAGAATACCAACCAAACTGAGATGAATAAATGAATATATATAAATAAATAAATAATTAAATCATTAAAAAAGTTATTGTGTGTTTGGTTCTAACTCTTTACAGGATGCAGATCTGTATCTAGTCAAATGGATCCATGGACATTCCCACCGATTAAGATAAATATAAATCAGTTGAGATGTGTATAGGTTGTGTGTAGGAACCCTTGAGTTAGTAATAGTCCCATAGCTGAAGATATTTATTGTGCTGAGGGCCAGATATCAGCCTTAAGGGGTAAATGGTAAAATGGACTACTTTTATACAGTGCTTTTCTAACCAGTGGCCACTCAAAGCGTTTTACAATATTGCCTAACATCCATCCATTCATGCATACATTCACAAACATTGACGCCGATGTCAGCCACGCAAGGCGACAGCAACCAGTCCATCACGAGCAGTCAGGGTGAGGTGTCTTGCTCAGTGACACCTCGACACTCAGCTAGGAGGAGCCGGGGAAAGAACCAGCAACCTTCCGGTTACCAGCCAATCTACACTACCACCTGAGCCACATGACGCCAGGGCATGGCTAGACCGTCAGGGCTGAACTGTCCATCCCTGTTAAACAGTTGGCCTGCCTGTGTGTTCCTCCACAGAGGACAGGAGTTCCCCACCAAGGCCTTAGAGTGTAGGTTAAGGCGAACGGTCATAGATTTCCTTGCATTGCCTGGTTTAGAGAAATCTGAGACGTGCTGGATCCTCTCAGATCAATGTGCTGCTGAGGAGGTTTAATGGATCCTATAAACCACTTTAATTCCAACAGTGGATTGGAACCGATTTCATAGTGGTGTGTGGCGGCTGTTTTTTGGGAGCATTTTATGAGAATTGAACTCTGAGGACAAATAAAAGTGATTATAACATGATTCTAGAAAGTGTCAAATTGTTTGAAATCAGCAGAAAATGTAAATGTCAATTAAATTAATTTATATATATATATATACGTAATTTTATATAATTGTAGTTCTACAAGATCAATGCTATATTCTTCCCAAAAAAGCATTCTTAAGTTATTTCTCCTCATCTCTTGTACACTAACATTCCCTCTTGTATCAGTGCTCTCCTCTGCAGTGTTCTTGATGCCACTGCTTCTGTCTGTCTGCACAGCTGCACTGCAGAGAGAGAACCTGGTTAACAGATCAGTCAGTCCAAACCAATGGAGCTTAGACACCGAAAGCCCTTCTACAGGCTGAGAGTAATGACAAGGCAGTGACCAGAAATTGGATGAAATTGAAGGGAACACTGAAAGAGTTGAAAGTGTTCAAATCTAAAATGATGTATGCTGGAGTCATGCAGAAATGTGCGACTATAACAGCATAAATTGACACTGTCAAGTGATGTTTGTCAATGTAGTGAAAGGTGAGAGAACACAAGAGAATGCTTTATTCACTGTGAAAAAGTGATGAAATGCCTTTGTACGTCTTCTTTGCTGCATAGCTTAGCTCCACCACCAAGACCACACAGTGCACCAGTATAGGGCTTCCACTGATTAGGGGTAGTTATTGCGTAGACCTGTTATCTGTTCGTTCCCCAATCCCTTTCTCTCTATCTCGGTCATGTTCATTTTTGCTCTTGAGTACCCGCTCTACTCTCTTCCCTCACTCCCTCACCCCCTCCTCCTCTCCCTCCCTCAACCCCTCATCCTCTCCCTCCCTCTTCCCCTCCATCTCTCCCTCCCTCCTTCCCACGACTCCCAACATGCTCATGACTCTGCACCCAACAACTGCTCTCTCTCTCTCTCTCTCTCTCTCTCTCTCTCTCTCTCTCTCTCTCTCTCTCTCTCTCTCTATATATATATATATATATATATATATATTTCTCACCCTGCACTCTCGTATCTTCCCATCCGTGGTGTTTATTGTCCCTGTTTTCCCGGGATCTCACCTTTCTTCCCTTCCTTCTCCCCCCCCCCCCCCCCTCCCTCCCTCCCGTTCTTCAGGGGGAGGGACCCAGCAGTGTAACGGCCTGCGTTAGCCCCCCCCTCCTACAGCTGAAGGGATCCAGGCCAGTGATTGGTTGCGGCTGCAGCCTTCACACGGCTCCCATATGCATGTCTATTTCTACGTGGGTTGGTGTGCCCATGTGCCTGCGCGTGTATAAATGTGTGTGTGTGTGTGTTTCTTTTGAGGTCGGAGCGTGGGCTGAGTAAAAGCGGGGGGCGGGGGGGGGGGTACCTCTCATCACTGCGTAGTCGTCCCATTCTCTGTGTTTCTTCTCCTCTCCTCTCTCCTCCTCCTCCTCTGCTGCCATGGAGCCATTGCAGGCTGAACAGCCACAACAACATCTGCACACTGGGCCCAGGTAATGCTCGCAGACCCACCGACGCCTGGAAGAGTGTGTATCAGGAGGCTTTGCCGCTTACGTTTGGTGCATGTGTCTGTATCAAATTGCCTGCATGCAGCGCTGCAAGGACATGTGTGTGCTTGTGTGTGTGTGTGTGTGTCTGTGTGTGTGTGTGTGTGTGTGTGTGTGTATGTGTGTGTGTGTGTGTGTAACGCAGTGTCTACATGTTAATGTCTTTCCCAGCATTATAGCTTATTACTCCATTATGCTCATGCCTGTGCAGGCTATTTCAATCCCCCACAAATTGTGAGCAATCCTGTGTCCATTTCATCCATGCCCGTGTGGATGTTCGAGTCAGCTGGGGGGGGACGGTGGCGGGGTAGTGATGGTGTGCGTTGAAGAGTTTGTTGGGGAAGGTTTGTTTTATTGCATTATGCATGATGATGCATTTCCTGCTTTCGTTCGGACGTGCTGCGTGCATTGACCATGTGACCTGGTTGTCAGAAATTATTGTTTTGTGTGTGTGTGTGTGTGTGTGTGTGTGTGTGTGCGTGCGCGCGTGTGCATGAGCGTGTGTGTTCCTGTGTGTACTTTGTGAGTGTAAATTAACTGCTGATACAAACAGGTCTGTGGCCTTTTGGAATGTAGTCAGAGGAATGAATGACTGCCTTACTTGGTTTATAGAATTTGTTAATGTCTCCTAGTGTTTTCCATCCTCTGTGTATCCTCCTCTGTTGACATTCAAGTTTTGATACGATTGTAGCTCTAGATCCAGAAATTACTTTAATATGTATTATCTTTGCAATAATGTAGTTGCTGCATCAGCATGTCAAGTATACGTTTTTGCATTCACATTTTCTCAGTTTCACAACTAGGTGTCAATACACCATTGAATTATTTAGTGAAAATGTGATGCTGCCGACATTAAATCTCAATAAGAACACCCTCTTAATATTCATTTTGCAGCAGATAGGTGTTTCGGTGCTGGTATGGAGTGTGTGAGTCCTCACTGGTGGGGTCCAGTGACGGCGGTCCTGCTGTTTCACACACTCTCCTGGTCCAGAACAGGTGAGCCGTCTCTGTTGTGTTGTCTCTTAGTCCGGGTATCAGCAGAAACCTCCCTTCCTGCCTTTACTGCTGACAGGAAACACTCAGCTTTCACAACAGCCCTCTGTTATCACAGCCATGAATATTATCGCTGTTCCACTCAGCGATAACACTCAATGCTCTAATGCAAAATAGATGAACAGATCTGGTTTATTTAACCAATACCATAACTTGACAGAGTAATATGACTTATCTAACTGAGGGAAGAGATGGCAGATGGGAAATGTTCTAGAATAAGAGGTAGAAGAAGAAGAAGAAGAAGGAGATATCCTCTGGTGATTCCCATAGGGGACATTCAGCCTCTGCATTCAACCCACCATAACAGGCTGGGAGCAGTGGGCTGGAACACAGTGTAGTGCCGGGAAGGGAACCAGCAACCATTAATCAAATAACACAGTTCAAAGATGCTCATCACAACGTACCTGTACCATCAAAAGGCGCCATCGAACCCGCCCCAAAAATCGACGGACGGCACCGGTCGACCATCACGCTGCAGGAGAACATCACGCACCGGTTCAAATGCCACTCCGACGGTTGGGACCCCCACGCGCCCCCCCTGCTGACCTGGTACCTCAATGGCCGACAGCAGAACGACCTGGCCCACGAGCACGGGCACGGCCGCCCAGCGCTGACCCCGCCCCTGCAGGAGGGGTCGCGCCTGGTCCTGAGGCCCGTCTCACGCTCGCATCACAACAGCACCTTCGTCCTGCGCGCCAGGAAGTGGGACCGCGAGCTGGTGTGTACGGCGACCAACCCGCACACAGGGGAAAGCTACAACGCCACGGTCACGCTCAACGTGCAGTGTGAGTACGCCGGGGAGCATAGTGGGCAGCTTGTGGACACCGCCTTATGCATCAATGCACAGGAATCACCCACAGGACTGTTGTGTTATATATGGTTCCAGTGACTGAAGAATTACTAAAGTTAGAAATTGAGGCAGGATTTTGTTTATCTGGATTAGTGTTAGTATTTAGTGTGCTATAGTTTTATTTTAGTTGCCAGGAATCATACTTGGTTTTCTATTTCACTCTCTCGCTCACACCTAACGCCACACCCTCCATCAATCTCCATTATCTTAGTATTTTCCACAGCGCCTCTCCATTGATTTCTCTCTCCCTCCTTCTCCCTCTCCCTCTCTCTTTCCCTCTCTTTCAATCTCCATTTCTCTATCTCCCTTCCACTCTCTTTCTCTCTCTCTCTCTCTTTCCCTCTCTTTCAATCTCCATTTCTCTCTCTCCCTCCCTCCCTCCCTCTCCCTCCCACTCTCTCTTTCTCTCTGTCTCTCTCTCTCTCTCTCTCTCTCTCTCTCTCTCTTACTCTCTCACGCTCTCACTCTCTCTCTCTCTCTCTCTCCCTCTCCCTCTCTCCCCCAGTCCAGCCAGAGATCCTCAGAGTCAAAGCTCACTACAGTGAGTCCTCCGACCCTTTGGACCTCTCCCTGGTCCTCTTCGCCCTGGTACGATCCAACCCCCCCGCCACCCTCACCTTCGTGGACCAGTCGGGCCAGATGGTGGCCAACACCTCCGACCTCCTCGTCCTGGACCCTCGCAGCTACCCCTGGCTGGCCAATCACACGCTGAAGGTCACACTCAGCAGCCTATCGGGGAACGTCTCGATGAACGCGAGCAACAGCGTGGGCACGGCCCAGAGCAACCTCACCCTAGCAGGTCAGAGTGCGTGTCCACTCCACGGTGGTCGCCAAATCAAAGGCAGTTTCAGTCTAGCGTAATGTGAGACCGAGATGGGCTGGTTGTATCTCCAAGTGCATCGGGTGCATTTGGAGCGTCAACATCAAAAATGTTTCCAAGTCATTTATTTTATTTTATATTTATCCGTACTTATATTTTATTATTTTCATATACTTTCCTTCTATCTCTTCGGCCTTCTCCCTCTGACAAATTCAGTTGAACATATTTGAAAATGCTCTCTCGCTCTGTCTCTGTCTTTCACTATTCATGTTACCATCTAAAAGGTGTTGCGAATCTTTAGAAAGTTCCCAAAAAAGAAATTCGAATTAGGTGCGTTTCCATCAAGTGGTTGGAGCGAAAAACTACACACATTCCAGGGCTTGTCGTATCCTTTTGATAACCTCCTCTCTTAGGTCCTGATACATAGTGGAATTGCGTTGTTTTCTATCTAAAATAGATGTAATGTTTTTTTCTTCGATGAGAGCAAGGAAAAGTTTTACCTCTTCAGCGGTCCACACGCATCTATTATTCACCTTGGCCATGTGTTCCATGGACGTATTTAAAGGATACATTGTACATATTTATAATTCGAAATTCGTCGCAGCCTTTATACCACAGATATTCCATGGTCTATAGCATATAACAGCGTTTTCTGATTACAGTTTAATGCATTTTCCACAATTTACCAGCTCTCGTTCTGAAGGCTGAACAGACAATTTGACTGGAATTACTTAGTAGGTGTCCATATATCAGGGATTAATTGGACACGGTATAATTAAAGGATATGCAAACATAGACATCCTATATCATATATATATATATATATATATATATATGATATAGGTTGTCTATGTATACAAACGCTTAAATATATATATGGACGTTGATGGACGTTGTCAGTCCTGTGTGTTCAATGTTCGCTACGTCACAGCTGTTTCGAAAAGTGTGTTTCCATCTCCCATTTTGCGCATTTACTCTTTCACATTTCTCAAAAACCACCTCAAGCGAGCGGATAAACTTTTTTGCGAATTAGAGGATTTTTATGCGAATTTTGGTGTTTCCATCACCGTTTACTGATTCGATACTTCAAAATTCGCATTAAATCAGGGGGATGGAAACTCTCTCTCTCTCTCTCTCTCTCTCTCTCTCTCTCTCTCTCTCTCTCTCTCTCTCTCTCTCTCTCTCTCTCTCTCTCTCTCTCTCTCTCTCTCTCTCTCTCTCTCTCTCTCTCTCTCTCTCACGTGAGCGTTTGGCTGAACCCAAGTGCACAGACGGGCGAAGAGCGTGGAACAGTGTCAATCGTTTATTCGGATTCAGGATCGGCAGGCAGGATAGACAGACAGGCGGGGATCAGGAGCAGGCAGGGTAGTCGGACAGGCGGGGATCAGGAACCGGCAGAATAGTCAGACAGGCGGGGGTCAGGAGCAGGCAGGATAGTCAGACAGGCGAGGATCAGGAGCAGGCAGGATAGTCAGACAGGCGAGAATCAGAGAGCAGGCAGGATAGGTGGTAGGTCAGGATTCGAATCGCGGGAAAGCACTGTGAAACACAAGAGACAATCTGGCAGGGAATGTTTTGGAGGAAAGGACTGATATAGGGGAAACACAGGTGAAGGTGGTTGGGTTAATTGGGAGTGATCAGGGTGGCAGGCAGGTGAATGGGAAAACCAGGGGCGGATCATGACACTCGCTCTCTCTCTCTCTGTCTCTCTCTGTGTCTCCAGAGTTCCTGCAGTCCCGTGTGGAGGTGCCCATGCTGGGTATAGTCACAGGTGGGGCTATGGCCTTCATGGCTCTCCTCATACTGAGCCTCATAGTGCTTTGTCTCATGCAAAAGAACAGCAAGGCCATTGGTAAGACTGGGGCATTATATTGCGTGAGTTTCTGTGTGTTTGTCTGTGTGCATGTGTGTGTGTGTGTATGTGTATGTGGGTCCACGCAAGCGTGTTCCTCTTTTGTAATTTTGAGCCAATTCATGATATTGATTATACAAAATATTGTGTTGTTGTGATATTGCATTATGTTCATATTTCAGACGAGCCAGTGGAGATCCTCATGACCAAAAAGAGGTAGAGGATTCACTCCAACTCTGATTAAGTGGTGCTCATAACAATTGTGTATTTTCGGTGTGTTACTATGCTTTAGCACTCTTGGTTTTAAAGGTCCCATGGCATGAAAATCTCACTTTATGAGGTTTTCTAACATAAATATGAGTTCCCCTAGCCTGCCTATGGTCCCCCAGTGGCTAAAACTTGCGTTCGGTGTAAAACGAGCACTAGGTGTTCTGCTCGCCTTTGAATAAACTGAGGCTCAAGCGCGCTGATTTGAAATGTGGTCCCATATGTCGTCCTAAAGGATCTAAGCTCCTCCCCTTTCTCTGCCTTGCCCGCCCAGAAATTTTTCCGCCAATGAGACACGACCGTGCGAGTGCCACATGTGTAATTACACACACTGTAACGCAAGTGTTTGCTGTTGGTGTTATGGTGCATAACACGTCGGTTCTTTGGCGTCTCTTGTATTTCCACAACAAGACTGTAGTTGGGGTTATCTCAGCCATGGTTGAGAAGGAATTGGGGGAAAGGAACTTTGGCTTTAACTCCCTGAAGTACATGAACTGCAACATGCTGCCTGCCACCGGTTGCCGCGAGGGACCACCGCCGCGAAGCACCACCGCCCGGCAGCGGGCAGTCGGCAGCAGGCAGCAGGCAGTGGGCGGTTCAGTCTACTTCAGATTGATGTGGAAGAACCTGAGAGTCGTTTGTAATATAATATCGTCTGGAGGCGCACACAGCTTTTGGCCGTGATAATATGTATTATATGATATAGATATCTATGTATTATATGATATTAATTAGATATAGAGCTCCAGGACTCCTGTGTGTTCTAGAATATTACAGAACACGGCTAAAGGCTGTGTGCGCCTCGCCATTGCGATACATCCACTGTAAACAGAGCGCATGGTACCGTGGCTGCAAGCTGCTCAGGGCCACACCCCTACCCTCCTCCTTGACCCGCCTCTCTCCTCCTCATTTGCATTAAAGCTACAGACACCGAAACAGCGCATTTGGGGAAAGCTCAATATGCGACTGGCTCGTAGTGGCTGTAATTCTACACCACGGCCGAAATTCGGTATCGTCTTCAAATACTGTGTTTGTGGCCAACTAATATCTATATTAAAGCATCCATAAAGTAGCATGCCATGGGACCTTTAATGTAACTTCAATTGTGGGATATTTTGTGTTCTTCAAGGTGCATTTTGTAACACATTGACAAATCCTAGAAAGACCATGATATGTCATCAGAGATTAAGGAAACACGCTAGGTCTAAATACTGGATTCTTTAACAATGATGCTACAGTATGTTCAAAATTTCCATTCCAGGTCAGAAAGTTTGTTTTGGATTTTGCCTGTGTGTTAAGATTCACTAGTCTCACCATGACCAGAGCTGTCTAGAACAGGGGTTCATCTTGGAGTTGTGTTTGAAAGATGGAGACAGTTATAATTTGCAAATAATAAATACATTGAACACATATACATTCGCTGATTAACTTACATTGAAGGACTCTTCCTCACTATGAAAAATAATAATTGCGCTCACAACAAATATAATGTTGTGCTTGGCTCGTCTTACGCATGTTTTCTGTCCTCCTCAACCTCGCAGCCCACGTGAGCTTCGAGCCCCTTTGGTTATCAATGGGTTATCTCTCTTAGGCTTAAACCTCTGGACCCCCAGTCTATCCTCTATACCCCACGTCTACCTCTAGACCCCCAGTCTAACCTCTAGACCCCTCTAGACCCCCAGTCTAACCTCTAGATCCCAGTTTAACCTCCTGACCTCCAGTCTAACCTCTAGACCTCCAGTCTAACCCTGTAGACCTCCAGTCTAACCTCTAGACCCCCACTGTTACCTCTTGACCTCCAGTTTAACCTGTAGACCCCCATTCTTACCTCTAGACCCCTCTAGACCCCCAGTCTAACCTCTAGATCCCAGTTTAACCTCCTGACATCCAGTCTAACCTCTAGACCCCCAGTCTAACCTCTAGACCGCAAGTCTACCTCTAGACCCTCAGTCTAACCTCTAGACCTCCACTCTAACCTCTAGACCTCCAGTATAACCTCTAGACCCTCAGTCTAACCTCTAGACCCCCAGTCTAACCTCTAGACCCCCAGTCTAACCTCTAGACCCCCAGTCTTACCTCTAGACTCTCAGTCTAACCTCTAGACCTCCAGTATAACCTCTAGACCCCCAGTCTAACCTCTAGACCCTCAGTCCAACCTCTAGACCCTCAGTCTAACCTCTAGACCTCCAGTATAACCTCTAGACCCCCACTTTGAACCTCGATAGTGAAAATATCAATGTGATTACGTAGCACCTACCCGGCCCGTGCCCTCTGCCCGTGCACTCATTGTGCTGACCAGAATCTTGCACAAGGCCAGGCAGACTTATTGCTGAAGCTAGTGAGTGAATCATGTGTTTGAGGGATTTGGAGGAAGGCCTGAAGGGAGGGCTGGCATTTTTTCGGTTGGAGTCTTTCAAAATCGTGCTTACTCTGGCGGTTTCCTCCAAAAGGCCTACCCTAGCTCTAAAGACAAGCTGCCACCCCAAACCACTCTAAACCATCAATAGTGCACTTACTCGTGCTATAATCAGCTTTACTAGGACTTACACCATCCAGTAAGCCCTGTCGGGGGACAGCTCCCATTGACTTCTAGTCCCGCTCTTTTCACACGCAGCACCTCAGCCATACTGAAGACGGAGAAGGTGGACAAGGCCCATCTTCCCAGGGAGAACATGTCCCTACCCTCCAACATGCAGCTCAACGACCTCTGCACGCTGCGCCGTGGTGAGCCTCCCCCTCACACACTCACACACTCACACCCACCGCATCACATCAAACCGCCCCGTCATCTCACAGACCACCACCACACGCCTCACCTCCTGCTCCCTCTTTGGACCTCCTCCTCCCCCCCCTGCAGCCCGGGAGGCGGCGCGCGTGGCCGCCAAGCGGAGGAGCCTGGGGGAGGAGAGGAGGTGGCCGGTCGGGGCGGAGGACGACGACCTGACCGCAGCCTACGCCGCTAGAGGTCAGAGCAGAGCACTGTTCAAAACACGGCACCGTCACGCCTTCACCTTGAACCAGCCGAGGGTCCTGTGTGATCCAGGGGGGGAGGCCACCGGTGTTTGACCTCCTGTTGTGCGTCGCCGTGCGTAGCGTCTCGTCTCCTCCTGGGGTTCACGCTGTGCTCTTTTGCCTTTCCCCGCAGGTTTCTCCAGGTACCCGATGGTGGGCTACATCTATAAGGTCAACAGCACAAGCAGTGAGGAGATCTGGCTCTGACACACGCACACCTGTAGACGCACACACATACACGCATACATACACACACACATGCGCGTGCACACACACAAACACACATGCGCACACACACACACACACACACACACACGTATACACACACACACACACACACAAACACACACATATAACCACACTTGTGCACACACACACATGCACCGTTCCGTACACACACACATGCACACACACACACACACACACACACACACATACACACACACACACACACACACACACACACACACACACATACACACACACACACAACCACACATATGTGTGCACATAGCCCAACCCATACTCAAACACACACACACACACATATCAGGACAATAATAACCTTGAAATAGCCAACAGCAATACGCATTGACAGTGCAGCCGTCCAATGAGAGCAGCACAGACAAACTGCCATCTGTTCAACCAGTCATCCGTCATCTACGTGCTGGACCCCAAGTGACCAGAGGGAGATGATGGGATATTTCCATCCTTCCTCAAGAGAACAATTGCAGTCCAATCTGAAACCTCTCGGACCCATGCATGTTAACATATAAATAGTGTGGTTTTAATTTAGGAAACTTTCATTGTAATTCAATATCAGGTGGGAAACTAAACCCCTGTAGTCCAATAATAAACCAAACCCGATCAGCCTGTAACGTATGTCAAGATACTGCTGTCACACTCATCATTATTTGGAATGCCTCCATGTTGTTTTCTATGATCTGAATGCTCTGCTTTGTTTGATGTTCATGAGATAGATTACAGATTTAAAAGTTCAACCAAAATGAATGTTACCCCTTAAAATGGTACTAAGATGAGTCTAGTATCTATTTAAATGTATGGACATGTAGCATTACAAGTACTGTATATTTGTATCTATATGTATATCTGTAAAAAAAAAACGACAGAAAAAGATTATATATTGGATCAATATATGTAAATAGTGAATAATTGCTTCCGTTGTGTTCTTAATAACGCTCACCAGAGGGCGCTCACGTGCATATATTTTCTAAAACAGCCATGATATTAACGGACAGAGGAAATAATGGAGGCTGACACGTTTGACAACTTGCCTACTAAAGACGACATGGTGTAGGTTTAGTGTAAAATTGGGCAGTATGTGGGAGTGTAGTGTGTGTGTGTGTGTGTGTGTGTGTGTGTGTGTGCGTGCGTGTGTCGGCGCGCGTGCGCATATTTGTATGTGTGTGTGTGTGTGTGTGTTCTAGCGAGAGGGTCGTGGCGGCAGGCGGCATTGTTCCCAGAGGCTGTGTTGAGGACCGCGCGTGACGGTCTCTTGGTGGATTGACAGGGGTGACGTTGAATAAGAGTGGTATTTTTATACTGCTAGCTGGAGGGGAGGGAGAGAATGAATGACACATGACGCATTGAGATGCGAATCAAATTAACGTGTTGTGTGTGTGTGCGTGTGTGTGTGTGCTTAAATTAGTTTCAGCGTATATGTGTATCTGCATGGACTTTTTTTAGATAAATGTCTGCATTATGGGCTACATTTTTTTATGATTGTGTATGTGGGCTCGCAGATAAAATTGCTTGTGTGTGCATGTTTGTGTGTGTGCATGCACACATTTGTATGTCTATGTATGTGTGTGAGAGTTAGTAAGTGAGGCACTGTTTGTGTGTGAGTGAGACACCGGTGTGCATGTGTGTGTGCGAGACACTGTTTGGTGTGTGTGTGTGTTTGTGGTGAGTGAGTGAGAAGCTGTGTTAGTGGTGTGTGAGTGAGACACTGGTGTGTGAGTGAGACACTGTGTGTGTGTGTGTGTGTGTGTCTGTAGTGAGTGAGACAGTGTGTGTGTGTGTTTAGTTTGTGAGTGAGACACTGTGTTTGTGGGAGTGAGACACTGTGTGTGTGAGAGAGACACTGTGTGTGTGATGTGGCAGGTGTTTGCTGTAGGTCACGCCTGCTGTGGATTGGGTTGCCGTCGGCAGGATGCGGTGTGTGTCTCGTCTCACTGCGCTGCAGGGATCTCTGATGAAGTCTCTCGCTGGGAACACTCACTGCTGGAGGAGCGCCGTGTGTTTAACCAGCTTTACATCCTAGAACACGTATGTGTGTTCATCTGTTGTTAATCATATGCCGGCTCACTGCAACTGGCTTCTCGAAGGATCCGTCAATCAACAGTCCCCCCATCCCGAATGGTTTTAGTTTTAAATGTTTTGCATCTCATTAACTCTAACTGCTGTTTTGTGATGTTGAAGACAGCAATTTACAGATGTTCTGTAATGTTGAATCATTATTAAAGCTCTTAGATTAACTATCTCAAATATCTTTATAAAGTCGCTGAAGGTTGAAATAATATGTCAAGAGACATAAGAGATTGTGGCATTTCTGATGTCATGATTTACGCTCTTTAAAGAACACACCGCTCCCTTCTCATTCAACTCTAAACCCTGCTTCATGCTGTAAAGGCCGTCTTGATTGTACTAAACGGAAATAGACTCTATACATTGTGTTGTTTCGTAGTGCATTGTGGGCCCACACGTATTGCGTTGCGGGCTCACACACGTCAACACACAACGACACACACACAACCACGCCTCCTTAAGGCAGAGAGACACAGAGGCTGACAGTGTGGAAGAGCGAGGGAGTTATTCACAACAAGAACGCCACGAGGAAGTTGTCTTTTCAGGTCAGCCATTGTTATTTTCCTTTTGTCTTACCCATTTGTTTCTTGTTTTTAAATCATGATGCTATAAAGCACAGCATGCTAAATAATACTTAATATATACTTAATACTTAATAATATTTATTTTGATCCCAGAGGGCCAAACAGGAAGTCCTCACGCAATCATTGTCATTGTTTTAATATCAGAGGATCAGCATCTATTGATTCTACAAATACAAGTAACTTCAAAAAGGACTTCAAAGATGTCCAAAGCCTGGTCGTATCTTAATGATAAATCCTAAAACATAATGCTCCATTCTAACTAAATGACTATTCTACGGTTGATTGACAGAATAAAATGGCAGTCTGTGTAATGTTCATACCGGGTGTGTGTGTATGTGTGTGTGTGTGTGTGTGTGTGTGTGTGTGTGTGTGTGTGTGTGTGTGTGTGTGTGTGTGTGTGTGTGTTTACAGAGGGACCTCCTCTCAGTCCACCAGACCGATGCTCACCATGCGGCTGCTCATATGTCTGCTGCTGTTCTGGATCACTGAAGGTAACTTTCGCTGTCTTATTTTAATTGGGCTTAACACATTGGCAAATGCCTTGTAGCGAACCAGGTCTGAATGTGACCTGCCTGCAGTCCTATGCTTCTGGTCAACGAAGGCACTTGGAAGGCCATAAAAATGTATGAAAAGTTATACACTGACTGTTTTCCATCTACCATCACAATCTCACAATTGGCTTGTGAGATGGTGAATATATTTGATTCATGCATCTGCAGTCTCTATGGTATCAATGGTCTGTGTTTGTATAGGGCAGCATACTTGTCTGTAGCCTATCGCTTAGATAGGCCATAGAGGGATATTATTGATCATGTGAACAAACTATGTAGCTTGTTGTTGTTTATGTTTATTGTTATCTCTAACAATAAACATACTGACATACATATTTCATTTACATAGAGTGAAAACCGTAATAAAATGACAGATGTTTTTAATCATTTTATTTGATGTCCTCCTTCCTCTTTTCCAGCCCAACTAACAGTGCATGAAAATGCAGGCAAGATAATATGCAATGGAAATTATCTTGATTTACCGTACAAGGATACAGCAAAGGAGTACAACTGCAGCGAGTTGATCTTCATAAAATTTCGGAGTAAGTTTTGAGTTCTACTTATATTTTGTTATGTAGATAATGTCAAATACATATGTTTGATTAAACAATGGAGGCAGTGAAGTGTGCATGTGTGTATATCTGTGTGAATGTGTGTGTGTGTGTGTGTGTGTGTGTGTGTGTGTGTGTGTGTTGTGCTTGCAGCCTGTGATAACTGCATAGCGATGGACGAGTGGTCGATGGTAGGCCTCGCTGTGGGGAACCTGTTGTCCACCGCCCTGATCGGAGTGGCCGTCCATCTGGTCGCCTCTCATGCCCAGATGCCGTCGCGTACCGCTGACAGTAAAAGTACCTCCCACCAGTTCCTTCTCTCTACCTGTTCTGGTTCCCTGTGTTGTTTCTGCTACTGTTAAGGTCTCAGTAGTCTTGGAGAAAGGGCGTCGCTGTGGTTTGACGTTGTTATTTCTCACATTTCGCTGCTAATATATATTGGTGTTAATGATCAAGTTTTGGGTCGTCCAGATAATTTCATGTTTTCTATGAAAAAAGTTTTCAGCTGTACTAACATAATTGCACAAGGGTTTTCTAATCATCAATTATAAAACCCTTAAGCTAAGCAACGTAACATTAGAACACAGGAGTGATGGTTGCTGGAAATCGGCCTCTGTACACCTATTTAGATATTACGTAAAAAATCTGCCGTTTCGAGGTAGAATAGTCATTTACCACAATTACAATGTCGAAACTGTTTCTATTTCTATTTAATGTTAGTCATTGAAAAAAACAGTGCTTTTCTTTAAAAAATAAGGACATTCCTAAGTGACTTCAAACTTGTGAACGGTAGTGTGAATATATAATTTATTTTAAAAGCTAGGGTCAAGCTAAAATATCATTTTGTTATTGATCTCTAGAATTATTATTGCAGGACATTTGAGAGACTCTCTTTTCCACCTGATCTCTTTAGCTCTTGCTTGAGCCACTACCTGGTTGTGTCTCCGTAGGCTCTGATCGACTGCAGCTCATCCCAGGCAACTCGCAGTCAAGGGGCGCCAACGACGTGTATCAGGTTAGTCACCGAGTGTGTAATGGCTCCCATTAGTCCGTCACACATCGCATACGTCAACGCTCGAGCCTCGGAGATAACTTACCATCACTCCTTTCTTCTTCTTACTTTTTCTCTGTCATTATCTTTTCATACCTCCTTCCTTCCTTCTCTCTTTATTCCCATTCGGTCCTTCCTTCCTCCTCCTCCAGGATCTCATTAGGCAGCCCAATGACGTTTATGATAAGCTTGGTGCTCAGAAATGAGAGCGGACTAGGGGAACACCGTGTCCCCCGGTGAGGCTGAAGAGGACTCGGCCTGCTGGGGGCCCGGGGCCCGGCATGCAGCCGCACGGGCCGGGCACCATGACCCCGGAGGAGCGCTTTGGGGTCCCTCTGTCCTCTGAATCCTTTCACACTCTCATCTGGGCAGCTTGGATCCAGAGTCCGCCTGCATCTGCTTTTTGAAAGTCTGCCCCCTACACTGCACAATACCCCGGCACAGCCACGATATTGGGAATCCTCCTCACAAACGTAATCTGCACTTCGCTATGTCTCCCTGTCAGTCCATCGGGTGTGGGTCAGATCTACACTACCGTTCGAAAGTTCGGGGTCACCCAGAAAATGTCATGTTTTCCATGAAAACACAGCTGTGCTAACATAATTGCACAAGGGTTTCCTAATCATCAATTAGCCTTTTAAAAGGCTATAGCTATTAGCTAAACAATGAACCAATAGAACACAGGAGTGATGGTTGTTGCGAATGGGCCTCTCTACACCTATGTAGATATTAAATTATAAATCAGCCGTTTCCAGCTAGAATAGTAATTTACCACATTAACAATGTCTAGAGTGTATTTCTGATTAATTTAACGTTATCTTCATTGAAAAAAACAGTGCTTTCCTTTAAAAAATAAGGACATTTGTAAGTGAACCCAGACTTTTGAACGGTAGTGTATGTTGTTTATGCTTACATGGATGCTCTGTCATGGCCTTTGATGTCAAATGCATGCCTTTGCCCGTAGCTGTAGATTTGTGTTGCAATGCAAACATGACATGAAGACAATTTTTAAGAATTAAAATGTATACCAAACACCGATGACGTTTTATTGTCAAACCCCAGTATAGCTGTGTTTCGCCTTGTGTCTGATTGTTGTAATTTTTAATGCTGGTCATTGTTTTTCACCTCTTGCGACATTTCCTTGAACAGAGTTGAGGGAGTCAGTGAGGAGTATAGAATAAGGGAGGC
Organism: Pollachius pollachius; assembly: GCF_949987615.1. Taxonomy (NCBI): domain Eukaryota; kingdom Metazoa; phylum Chordata; class Actinopteri; order Gadiformes; family Gadidae; genus Pollachius; species Pollachius pollachius. The sequence goes on from NC_136936.1 coordinate 23,814,805, forward strand.
AGGTAGGAGAGAGGAGAACCAAGACATAGCTGGGGGTACAAAATAGAGTATATAATGAAGTGAAATTTGCTTGTCAGATAGTCTGTTAGATATGAGAATATGATCAAGGCGGGTGTACTCTCACAGACATTTTCTACTCGCTCGCTGCCTCAACAGATGCAGGCTGCGGTTTCCTAAAGGAGCAGAGATCAAACAGCAGCGCTCACACACACACACACACACATGAATACGCACAGATACACCCACACAGACACACAATCATATGCACAAAAAGCACAAAGGAGACCTCTATGTGTGGGGGTATTCTTACTTACTGGCTGTGATACAAGTCAGACTTTCTCGGTCTCCTACTCTCCTGCAACCTATGAATCTCCCTCTTACACACACGTGCAGACCCACATACACACGGAAGACGCACATTAACCCCCCCACCCACACACACACACACACACACTTGCAAATGCATGGGAAGAACATACATCGATCTATCTACTGGTCACTCAGAGTTGGGACTGAGTGAGGCAACTCCTTCAGACCAAGTAGAGTCTGAAGGTGAGTATCGCTGCTCTATCGTCATTTAACCCTTTTTCACAGTCCCATTCATCTATTTCATACATTGTCTATTTTCTTTGCAGTCCCACAAAAAAACATGGAGATGATGAGGAACATTTGCGTTCTGCTGTGTTGTCTGTGTTTGTTTTTCTATATGTGCTTAGAAATTGCCAAATGTTTCCATAATGATCGTGGCACAGTGATGATACAAAGGGACCCGTAGAATGTCACTGCCACCTTTATGAAGCATGCCACGTAGATACTCAAAGTGGAGTCCTTAATGGTTGACTGCGGATGTACTCTGCGGTTTGTGGCTTCAGTCCCCTCGGCTCATATCTGCATCAGTAACCTTACTGTTGACGGTTCATTTCCACGTCCTATGCCTTAGATATGAGTTATCTAGCCCTCATCTAGTTTGCGTTAGGCTTCTCTTTTGGCAGTGGGTACTACACACATACAGTACTTTACAAAACAGTTACACAGAATCAAAGAAGACTTTATATAGTTCATGATTTAAGGGTGAAGTGTGTCGAATTGTGTGGCATCTACGGAACACACTTGGCAGAAATGGAATACATTAATCATATTATTCTGTTTTAATTAGTGATTAATACCATAAAAATATGACATTGAGTTTTCGTGAGTTTAGCATAAGCCTTTTATATCCTCATAAAGAGCACTTCCTCTTCCCCGGAGGCGGCCATTTTGCACCGCCATGTTTGTACCGTGGCCTAGAAAGGACAAACAGCTCTAGAGAGAACGCTCTTTCAAGTCAATCTATCTTAATTGAAGTATCGGTGAGCCCCTGCTTCAGCATGGAAACTATACGATTTAAAAGATTTGTTTTGGGTACCAATGTCTAGGAGGGAGGAGGGCCTGTTATCCCCATGGCTAGAAACCATTTTGTGATACATTTTGAATAATGTCGTCGTGTATGAGAGTTATAAAGAGCACTGTTGTGTATGAAATGTACCACACACTGTGTTGTTATATGATACACGTGTCCGAGATGCACATGTCCGTGACGTTTAACAATCTCTCAGACACGGATATCAAAATCAACTGGTGTTTAGACCGAGCTCCACACATTCACACACACACACACCGCGGTGTTATGTTTCAGGTGTCCGAAAAGCTTAAAACTCTCAGACGCGCCTCATGCAGCCAGCGCTTTGACAAAAATATCCTATTTCAGGAGGATTCAATTTTAATGGAGTTCACTTTTAATCCAATTGTACAATCGTTTTGTGAATGGCAGTTTGCAGATGAAGGGGATAACGACAAAATCAGTCTGTCTCGGTGTTCATTTACAGAGTTCTTTATACATCCATTTTTAAGAGACATTTAATTTTTAGGACGATTCCCTGTTCAATAACTTAAAATAGGCTTTTAGTGTTTTAGAGAATGTTTGTATCCAAAACCTGTTCTGCACACCGTCATGTTATCAAAAGCAACCTATATACCAAACATATAGATTATGAACTTTTTTGAGTTATCAACCTATATACCCATACCACAGTGAAAGTAAACATTAGCTTGTATGGCCGCATACTAATCAGTAGGCATAACAGATAGGATTGGTCTATGTAGTTTACCACAATGGATGCTATAAGAGGACTGTGTTTGAGAAACGTAAAAAGGCTGTTAGCTTCACCATTTCCTCCAACACGAACAGCGACCATTGTGACAACAGAGATAGCTGATTGTGATTGTTTAAACTGATGTAAAAATACCTTCTGGCGCCTTACACAGAGCAGGTCAGTAACAGCGACCTTAGTCGTTGGAAGGGGAGGGGTGAGGAGGAGGGACGGTTAGGGCGCACTCACACGAGGCCATCTGTATGCCCGAGTATGTTTGCCCCTAAAGTCTAGATCGTTTGGCTAGTGTGAGCACACCATCCGTACTCAAGTACAGTTAAATTCCGTGGCCTCAGTACAATTCGGAGAGGTGTGCTCAGGCCACGGTACAAATGCTAATGAGCCGACACGCGCACACGCACGGATACACAACCTGAGCTGGATGACGTATAGTCCATGCAAACCGTACTCCGGCCCAGTTGAGATTGCCTAGTGTGAGCACAGGCCAGCGGCACAGTGGGGGTGGGGGTGGATACAGAGCCCTGTATCGTAGTTGAGTACAGTACAGGGCCACTTTGCCTAGTGTGAGTGCGCCCTTTTTCAATCGGTTGCAATTATCTGCTACCTCATCGATGCTACTAACTTCTCCTCACTCATATAAAACTGTAAGCAAAATGATTTACAGAAAATATACAGCATTTATTGATGGTTTATTATATACAGCATAAAAGTTTCCAATAATAATGTACAATTTGATAAAGGTAGCAACATTTGTGAATAAAGAAGAAACATATCACAAAAAATATCTCAGACAGTCAATCATTTTATAAACAAACATTTTCCATAAATTAATGAATTTTGTATTGCTCCATTGCCACTGTCTAATTATGCGGCAGATTAAAACATAGTTATTATTAATATTTTTTTAAGTGTATACAAATATTGACCTATGTTTTGAAGCAACAGTTAATTAAGAAAATGCTCTGTAATGGATCCAGAGAGAGAGAGAGAGAGAGAGAGAGAGAGAGAGAGAGAGAGAGAGAAATGTAGAGAGAGATGTACGTTGAGTGACACAGGTGCAAATACTGTGTGTGTGTACCTGTGTGTGTTGCCCCTCTGTGTGCATGCATGCGTGTGTGTGTGTGTGTGTGTGTGTGTGCGTGTGTGTGTGTGTGTGTGTTGCCTGTGTGTGCATTCGTGCATGTGTGCGTGTGTGTGTGCGTGTGCGTTTATCCAGAGCCTGGAGTCGGGGTGTCTCCTGGTCCTCACCCCGTCCGGTGGACAGTAGAGTACGGTTCGGAGCGGCTGCGGAGGTTCAGAGACTGTGAACACACAAAACACACAATTATACACACGTTGTTTTAATGCAGTTAGTGAAATGTGTCACCTCTGAAACCCACAGTGCATGATCTCTGAAGCTTTTGTTAAATGGAGAGTGTTCATGGGAGATCAAGCCGTAAAACTCTATTGGTCTTCTTCATATTGTTCCCGGGCACCTGGATGCGTTAATGTGCTACAGGAGAGGGTGTGTGTCTACCTCATAGCCAGAAGCGGATGCAGCCGGTTCCCCACTCGGTCCAGATGAAGACACTGCAACGAAGGATGGCACAACAATGATTTAAACAGGACCCTCTGGGGTGCTTGTTCATTTAAGAAGCACCTACCATTTGGATAAATTAATGTCAAAAATGTATTTAGAAGCTTAAACACTGTTAAAAATCGGCAACATTTAGAAAATAACAAACATTTTGTAGAAAAAAAATAAAATTCTAAAGTAAAATGAATAGACTTTTAAAAATGATGTGGACATAAGCTAAGTTAAAGCTAAACTGCTGAAAGAAGTGGGCGGCCATTTTGTCGACAGCACCTCTTTACCTTTCTTGGGTTTCGCTCCGGCGGACTTCCTCTTTCTGGCCCGAATGTAGACCACCAGAATGAATCCCAGTGTCAGCAAAACGTCTGCAATGATGACCACTGCCACTATGACGGGTTCCAGCTCATAGCAGTTGTCACACACTGAAGATTAAACGATCGTCGGTCAGTCAAAAGTCAACCTGCTCTGGGATAAACTTGGCAGAAGGAGAGGCTCAGAACTTACCTTTTCCCTTCACGTAAAAATGATATGTTTCCTCTTGGTATTTACATTGGTAATGGCCTTTGGTACTTTCATTATATTTCCGTGTGAGTTCAATGCTTTCAACCTCTTGTAAACTATTTTTGGTTCCCTTGTACCAGAGCCCCTTTTCTGGACAGGTCATGGTGAAGGTGTCCTTCCAGAAGGAGACGCCAGCTGGGGACGGAGGGACAGGGAAAACCAAACTATCAAATCATATGTGATGCATCATTTGTATGGAGATTGTGTTGATGTCTTTGTTTGGGGAGTTCAGTACACAGTAACAATAACAGTAAAAAATATTTATGTTTGCTGTAGCTTTCTGATAAATCTTAAATACATTGCACCTTCTACAATGCATTTTTCCTTTGCATCTGTTTTCTTCTACTATTTATTCTATTTTATTATTTCATTTAATTGTATGACAATGTTTTTATGTGGAGCACTTTGAGTCTGCCTTGTGTATGAAAAGTGCTCTGTAAATAAAGTTGCCTTGCCATGCCTTTTAAAACTCAAGGAAACAGTACAACTCAACATCTCACAATGCACCTGTTTGTGCGGTTACAAACAAAGATAAAAAGATCCACACTTTCTTATTATATTTTACACTATGGAAATGACTTTGAAAAGCAATACAAAAACCTTAAAAAGATGTGAATATTTACCTGTGCCTCCACTCCTTGCCATACTCAAGAGCAGGCAGACGAGCACGCTGCCAATATGGATCCTCATCTTGGGCTGATTTTCTTCCTCTTTTTGTGAACAGTCTCCTCTTGGAATGCCAGCCCTTGGCGTGTGTATAGCCTGTATGACAAACTCAATGCTGATCAAAATAATTTAAGATATCTATTTTTTTAGAGGAAAAACAAAAAGCACACCCAGCATATCCGCCCTTCTCTCATAAATCTTCTTCCCCCGCCCCTTCCTGGGCTTCTGTCTGTCTGTCTGTTTCCTCCCCCACTCTCTCACTGCTCCAGCCATCATGCATCAAACCCAGTCCAACGACAGAGCTTGTACCTTTGGTTTTAACTGCATTGATGATTGTATTCTTGAAATTACTTCCAAGTCCAAACATATTGTTTGCAAAGGTGTGGGGATTACGTGTTCACATATTTCATTAATGTGTTATCCCTGTCTGTCTGTCTCTGATCGTCTGTCAGTCTGTCTGTCTTTCTTTGTATTTAGTTTGGGGTCCTAAAGTGAAGTACTGCAGCCGGTGAAATGATGCAACAGCAGAACCAGCCCCCATTCTCAATGGCTTGGTTCTGTAGTGTGTGTGTGTGTGTGTGTGTGTGTGTGTGTGTGTGTGTGTGTGTGTGTGTGTGTGTGTGTGTGTGTGTGTGTGTGTGTGTGATTATTCTTGTACTAGACAAACGTTGTGTGCCAACAAGCCCTCGGGGGAGCCCTTCAGAGCTGCTTCGAAGCGCACCTCCGCCCCCAAGTGGTTCAAAGCGGTAGTCATTTGACTGCAATCATCGGCTGACGGTAGGCTGCTCTTAAGTGTATGGCTGAGGATCCTAACGATTAAGGAAGAAATTAGAAGTGATCCAGATTCTGCCCAGGTGCGTGGTGAGTTCCTTGTTGATCGTTTCCTCCCGCATATCTCCTAGTTAATGGCGATGTTTAATGATTGCAAATAGTTCACGACATCACGTGTAGGCAAATTGCATTCATACGTGGATGCACGCACACGTTCAATAGAGCTTTACGCACGTTTCCACCAGTGTCTCACCGAACACCCTGCAGGCTGCAGAACATCATCACTATCACTAGCGTTAGATGTTGCAGAGATTTTAGTCGACTACGACCTGACCTAATATAAAACCCACCTCTTACCCACCCTGCTTCTAACACAACTTTTGATGACGCATTGATATATGATGATACTAAATCAACCCAGACAACCTAGACAATGCATTCCGATCCACTTTAACACTCAACGCAACTTAATCTTCATGCAAATACAAATATAAGGTATTGCGTAACAACCCTGAAGCTACAAGTTGAATGCCATCGGAGGACTTTCGACGGCAAAACTGGTCTGACCGCCGTCCGCCTCTGTGCACGGACAGACTGCATGTCTGTGTGGAGGTGAGCGCTCCACCCTCCCCGGACGAGAGGGAGGAGGGCGGTGATGAAGGAGGAGGAGGACAGCGGCGAGCTGGGGCTTGCGTCTACTTCAGGAACAACTTCAACCTAACTTCTACCTCTCTCTCTCTCTCTCTCTCTCTCTCTCTCTCTCTCTCTCTCTCTCTCTCTCTCTCTCTCTCGCTCTCTCTGTGTCTCTGTGCTTCCCCGCTTTGCAGGACTTTCGGTTTTGGGGGGATCCGTTTGGGGTGTTTTCGGTGGGGACACAGACACCCATAGGTTCTTGACGCAGACTTGTTTTGTACCCCTGGACGCCCGTCGACAGACGCTCTCCAATGTGCGCCAAACTCCTCGTTTTGGTTGTCGTCTACGGACTCGCAGGCTCAGGTGAGACCCCCTCGGGTTGGTGGTGGGAATATGTTTATATGTTCCTTTAAAAAATAAAATATAACGATATATGTACGTGTCACTCTCTGAATGCTACGTCCAGTACATAGATGTGACCTAATGTAGACCTAATGATTACTTGATTTGCTTCAGAATACATATTTGTGTATATTTGAATGGATATTTTTATTTTTTATCATGAATTACCATTTGGGAAAATTTGGAACGATATTTGAGAGGCAGGTATCGCAAGTAAAAATAGTTTTTAGGAATGTATTTTCTATATAGATATTCACAGATCTTCCAGAACTGGGAGTAGGACTAAACTGTACATCATGGAGTTCCCTTTAAGTCACCAAGGCCTTACAGGAAACCAACAGCATGTCCATTATCAAATGGTCAAAATGAACCATAGCCTTGACATGTGGACGGCCCTGCCGGGACCCTGTCCCCAGGTCCTCAAGTGTTCCAGTGCGTCATGGGGAGGGGTGGCCTTGGCCCTGTGGTCCCGGGCTGGCTCTAAATCCTTCCCAATACCACACCTATAAAGCAGTCGTTCCTCTGGCCCGGCGCCTACACAGCTTAATAACCGTGTTGGACGCCACCAGGCCCGGGCTGCATTGTTTTCTCCCTCTGTACGCTTCACCCTGCTCTGGTTTCCTGTCGTTTGAACGTGTGCCTGTATCCCTGGTCTGGGGAGCACCTCAAAGCTCCACCTGCTTCCCCTGATCGTCCCACCACTGTTTAGGAAATGTCCGTCGGATCTTGGCAATCATTTACCAGGTCAATACAGGAAAGACCCCCGGGGGGGCGGGGTATAAAGAGTGGCCACTCATCTCATTCCCCAAACAGCACCGCTAATGGTTTGCAGAACTTCAATCGGCGAATCAGCGCCGCTCTCCATCGGCTATTCATTCAGCCCGGCTCCACGCAGCCTAACCTTGAATTAATCTGCACCACTAAGTGGATTATATTGATTGAACATGTCCATCATCGATAGGGTCCTCTTCTCCCAGCGATAAGCGATCTCGTTGTTTAACCTGATGCATGCCTCAGGCTGTTGGTCTATAGAAGACCGCTCCGCTGTGAATCAGATAGCGAGGGGGTCAACGGCACGATTGTGGCTTTACATTGGTTAATATTCAGCAGTTGCGAAAAGTCCCTATTGAGTTTGAGTTTGAGTTTGCCAATCGGTGAAGGACACTTAAACGATTCCATGAAATGATTGTCATTGGATTTTACCATATATTTGTTGTGTATATCAGAGCGTTTGTCTATCCTGTGTCCCACTGGATGTGCTGTTCCATTTACAGTGGGGGCCGTCTTCCCCATGTAAACCACGTGGGTACACCTAGTGAAACAAAGGGACTTAACGGCTGGCAGAGTCGGGGAAGTGTACACAAACGCTCGTCAGCCTAAGCTTTGAGGAAAGCTGTTTTCCTTTCGAAGGGAAGCAAAGAATGCCCGCACACGCGCGCATAAATGTTTGTTTATTTGTGCTGGGGTTTTCTCCAGGAGTCTGCCATCGACGGCTGAGAAGAGGAGGAGGAGGGCCGCTGGGCCTTCAGCGTAACATGTGTTAGCTTGTCCTGCCTTTCAGGTTTTCCTTCTCTACATTTTATCTCTAACAGAGAGAGAGAGAGAGAGAGAGAGAGAGAGAGACGCTGTTTTTCTTGTACAACAATAATATTACACACACACACACACACACACACACACACACACACACACACACACACACACACACACACACACACACACACTACAGAACCAACCAGTTGTTGGATTCCTGCTGAGCCTACAGATGCGCCCGCTGACCGGCTCTACCAGGACGGATCACTTGGTGTGTCTTTGCCGACACCTCTTTAATCTCCATCACATTGTAGGTCAACACCGTCACCCAGCTGTCTAGTGACACTCCCCAGGGAGGGTGGACTGCTCCCTGTGTCGGCAGCACGGGGCGGGGCCCGGGAGGGAGGGGGGGAGGGGGAGGTAGAGCTGCCAGTGATCCGTTGTGTAGAGCAGGAAACCGATCCGCTTCAATCTCAGCAGAAAGATGTTCTCTGGGATCGGGTTGACCTCGCCGTTGAGCTATGAACTAATTTAGTTTGTACCGTGCCGACTATAAACTGATACGCAGTATTTATAGTTTACGAAATCGTGTATGTGTGTGTGTGTGTGTGTGTGTGTGTGCGTGTGTGTGTGTGTGTGTGTGTGTGTGTGTGTGTGTGTGTGTGTGTTTCTTTCTTTTTTTTAACTTTTATTTTAGTGGTTTTAAAAAAAAAAAGTTTGGGTCAAATTTCACATGTCCTTTATAATAGTCTCTTCACTGCAGGATTCAAAAGAGGTACCCACCAGGGCAAGTGGTACTAAGGGGGCAGATATTTCAGTCCTTGATGTGCTGCAGCACTAGGTTCCATATGGCGACGAATTTCTGAGAGTTGCCGGTGTGTGACAAACTGTCACAAGTGTACTCTCAAGTGTACTCTCAGCGATATTACATCTGTTACATAAGACGAGAGATTTGGGTGTGTGACAAACACCGGCAAAAAGTGTCAAACTGAGGCGCTGAATCTGATTTCCACAACTTCAGAATACGTCTCTTAGCAATTACCATGCCATAAACCAGGATTGTGCGAGCATTATGGTCCAGCTCTTCCAAGGTTGTGGAATGTCCGAAGAGCGCGGTTTCAGGATCAGGAGTTAAAGAAACATTTAAAACAGTAGAAAACCATTGAAATACCAGACACCAAAAGTTGTAAAGATTTGGACAGTCCCAAAAGTGGTGAGCAAGTGTACTCTCAGCGATATTACATCTGTTACATAAGACGAGAGATTTGGGAAAATGTCATGCAGTTTAACCTTAGAATAGTGCAATCTAAGTGTGACCTTAAATTGAATTAGCTAAACCCTCAAGTTTATAGACCAGGGTGTTATGCTTTTTAGCGTTCCCTCCCAGACATCGTCAGAAATTCCAATGCCTAAGTCTTTTTCCCAGGTCTGTTTTATTTTTAAAGTAGATTTGTCCTGCTGGTTTAAAAATATTCCTACAAAAGATGAAATCTGGTTTTTAGCTTCCGGTGAGCCCAGCTAAATTTTGGGCAATGAATCATCTGCGGGCAAGGACTCAAAGGATGGTATATTTTGTCTCACATAATTTCTTAGCTGTAGATACCTGAAGAATTGAGCTTTCGAAAGTGAAACTTTCATACTAGCTGCTCAAATGAAGCAAAGTGACCAAATGAAGGTCTTCTACTGTTACTTTTCCCTTCCGACTCCAATCTCTGAATGCTGAATCTGTGAACGATGGGGGGAAGGCATGATTATGCCAGATTGGGGCATATATGGACGTGCTCGGTAGTTCAAAGGCCTTCCTAATTTGGTTCAAAATTCAAAAGTGGTCTCCTCTGAAGGAGGCAAGCAGTCTGGGGGAAGAGAAAAGGAGCGCAGTAAGAGAAGTTTTTTGGGGAGATCGGTAATGTTCTCTATTTCTCTATGTTCTCCTTTAGTTCGTTTAACCTTTCCATGAAATTGATCTTTAAAAGAGTCTTTGGATTTTTAGATAATTTAATGCCCAGGTACTTTATACTGATCAAATTTGTTTTAAACTGTGTATTGGCTAGGAACGTCGGGTCCAGATCTGCTGTCAACGACAAGAGTTCACTTTTTTGCCAGTTTATGGTGTAACCCGAGACTTCGCTGAAATAATTAATTAGCTGGATTAGGTGAGGGACGGAACTCTCGGGGTCTGATACAAAGATGGCGATGTCATCTGCGTACAGAGAAATCTTATGGTCCATCCCACCTAGTGTAATTGGCTTTATAAGTGCGTGCCCTCTTTTGCTAATAGCTAAGGGCTCGATGGCCAACGCAAAGAGGAGTGGCGAGAGGGGGCAGCCCTGACCCGTGCTGCTCTGAAGGGCGAAGGGTGTGGACCTGTCCTGGTTCTTTTGAATGGAGGCGGTGGGATGGGCATATATTAAACGCACCCAGGAAATTAAAGAGGACCCAAGACCGACCTCCTCCAGCACCTTGAGCAGGTTCCCCCACTCAACCTGGTCGAAAGCCTTTTCCGCGTCCAGGCACAAAACAGCTTGTTTGGAAGAGCTGTCAAATTTGTTATACATAATATTTAAGACTCTTCTAGCATTAAAAAATGAGAACCTATTGGGGATGAACCCAGTCTGATCTGTGTGTATAATGGATCCTACAAGCTCGTTTAGTCTGTTTGCCAGAATTTTTGTGAAAATTTTGAAATCCAAGATAAGCATAGAAATTGGTCGATATGAGGGCGGGTTAGTTTCCTCCCTGGCTTGTTTCAACAAGAGATACATCTTTGCGTTATACAGTGTTGGTGGGAGCTTTTTCGCTTCGGTTGAGTGGGGGAACAATCTTTACAGGATCGGGGTTACTTGGTCCGCAAACTTCTTATAAAATTCGACCACGAAACCATCTGGCCCAGGGCTCTTGCCGTTATGCATCGATTTAATAGCGTCCGTGATTTCTGCAGGGGACAGTTCAAAGTTTAAGGCCTCGCGGGAGGCGCTGTCTAGTTTTGGTATGTCTAGCTTTTTTAACCATGCATCAATATCACCATTAGCTTTAGATTCATACAGCTCCTTGTAATACTCCTTAAAGCGTTTATTTATCTGTTTCGGGTCAGTTAAAGCAACACCTCTGCTAGATTTTATTGTATGTATGGATCTGCTGGCTTGTTGCCCTCTGAGCTGGCGGGCTAGCAAAGTATGTTGTTTGTCCCCTAATTCAAAATATTGTTGTTTAAGTCTGAGAAGCTGATCACTGACTCAACTCGTTAAAATAGTGTTATACTCGTATTTAAGACTAAGAATATTTTTCAGAGTTAGGGGGTTATTTGTGTTTCTGTATAAAGTCTCTAGCGATGAGAGCTCCAAGTCAATATCCTTTAAACGTCTTTCTCTAGATTTCTTTAAAGACCCTTCATATGAAATTATATAACTTCTCATGACCACTTTAAAAGTTTCCCACAAGGCGGATTCAGGGACATCTGAGGTATCATTGGTTTCTTAATATTCAGTGATTTTTCCCGACATGTATTTACAAAAAGCTTCCGTCGTTGAGCAGTAAAGGGCGTAGCCGCCAATTAGCTCGCTGCTTGGATCTCTTAAATTCAAGAATAATAGCTGCTGGGGCATGATCCGAGATCAGGATGTTGTGATAAAAAGGCAGCATCATCAATATTAGGACTGTAAATGTTAAGAAGTGTTACATGAACAGAGCAAAGGTACCCAGTTATTGGTCCGAAGATCCACTAGCCAAAGTTAGCCTGCTAGCCGATATTAGCCAGCTAGCAGACTGTCACTGGTGACACCGGCCTGCCCGGCATGTTGTCGGCAAATCTCTTGGCCTCCTCCGGGGTAGTGAATATCGATGTGTCGGTGCCCTGGGTAACACGGAGCCGAGCGGGATAGATGAATCCGGTCCGCAGGCCTGCATCTCTTAGCTTCTTCCTTGCATCCTCGAAGAGCTGGCGTCGCTTCATTATCTCCGCCAGGTGGTCTGGAAAGCGGGTATTTTTGTTGTGACAGCCGCATTATCTGTTCTTTCAGCCGGTAGCTGTGGATCTTGGCTATCATGACTCTGGGGCGTGCGGGGTCGTTAGCCGGGTGTGCTCCCAGTCTTTATGCTCGGTCAACCTCTATCGGCCTCGGGAAGTTTTCTGCCCCCAATAAATCTTTAATAAAGCTGGCGAAAAATTCCCTGGGGCGAACACCTGCAACTTTAGCCCGACCACTTTTATGTTTTGGCGTCTAGAGTGCGCCTCGAGATCAATTACTGTGTCCTGGAGAAACTTGTTAGCATTCTCTAGCCGTAGCCCCTGTTGCTCTAGGAGAGTTAGCCGGGTATCGTGGTCACTGCTCGCTTCTTCCACCGTAGCTATACGTTGACCGTGTTCATTCAGGGTAGCCTGCGTGATTTGAAGAGGGCTTGAAATTCATCGTCCATCTTCTTGCTCATGTCGCTTATGGCTGTGAGAATGACGGTCAAGTCAGGGGTACCATCCACCATTAGCATAGTTAGCTCTGATGCCCCGCCGCTAGCCCCCTCTTCGGCTGGCGGAGAAGCTGGGTTTTCAGCGTCAGTTTTCGGCTTTTTACGGGTCATTTTGTTTCGGTGCCGGTAGAAAAGTACGAAGCAGCACTTAAAGTGGGAATTGTACAATAAATAGTCTTTTTTCCTGTAAAACTCGATTTATCGGAGAGGAGCGCAAGCAAAACACGTCTATTCCATCACATGCGCTCTAGCGCCCCCCCGTGTGTGTGTGTTTGTGTGCACCATGCGAAGCCAATATGCTGGAAAATGGGTGCTTCAAGATTTTGCCACGCTGGCCTTGTTTATCAGTCGCCTCCCCCGTTTCTTTCTGCTGTAAAATGTGGCTACAGATGTCATCCCGAGCCGCAAGTATTTCTATGCGCACCCTAATGTGCACGTGTGTTTCTTCCTCTGGCCCCGCTACATGTTTCTGAAACTGTTTGGATAAAAGAGAATAAGATAAACATCCCAACATGGCCAACGGGCGGTCTGCCCATATCGGGCGTCTCGAGGGGGAAAATGTATAAACAGTTCCAGCGAAAGTTTGAAAAAGACGAATTAGGAAAATGTTGAGCAGCTGACGGGCGGAGGGGGGGGGGGGGGGGGGGGGGGGGGGGGGACAGGCTGAGAGAGGCAGTCAGGAACCGTTGACATAGGGGATGTGCACCCCCCCTTCAATAAAAACATGACAGAAGCATAGGACTTTTATTTTGAACAAAAGGTTACGATAGACCTAACAATGGCCTCGTCTAACACACACACACACACACACACACACACACACACACACACACACACACACACACACACACAACCTCACACGCGCACAAACACGATAATACATCTTTTAAAGCAATACTGAGAACTGCCTTATATAGCAATACTGAGAACTGCTTTATACTGCAATGTAGTTTGTCACTTGATGTCTGTATTTTGTGTTTTCCCTTAAATAAATAAAGACACCATGTCACCTTACATGGATGCAGAAAAGGCACAAATCAGTGCATACAAATTCATCAGAATGCAGGAAATGCAGGGTCTGATTCTTAACATTTCCTATGGGAATGCACCTTTAATGTGTCCCCAATACACATAAGTATTTAACCTGTTGTTACATGTTTGATCATTCACATTGCGTTGCATGGCTTCTTATCCTACGTTGAACAGAACACTCAGTCAGAACACCGTCTGGGAAGGTGATCCCTTTATTCCATCTTATATGAAGTGACAAAGTACTTTAGTCATCATGCTCGCTCCTCATTCCAGTAATGTGATGGTACTGCGCACAGCTAGGCATCCTAATGAGAGAGAGAGAGAGAGAGAGAGAGAGAGAGAGGGAGAGAGAGAGAATATAAAATGTATTGCTATTACTTTTAAAAGTTAGACTTCAGCAATATTGTAGTTTATATTATGCTATGACCACTGAATATCCCACTGGCTCTTCATAGCATCACTGAGATGAAAACCATGTTGTAATATTGGCCTACTAACTATATATTACACAAACAGCAGTCATTCATTTTTTTGCAATAAAACTGCTATAAATATATTGCAGTTATTCTATTTCCCCAGTCAATATAAATGTGATGTATTGGGTTGCACTGTGTGCTTTTATTGTTTGTTCTGACTTGATTTACTGCTTTATTCTGCCATTCATGAGTTATTGCAGAAAACACACACAGACACAGATACAGAAACACACACACACACACACACACACACACACACACACACACACACACACACACACACACACACACGTAGCCTCGCTGGCGATGGTGATGGTCGGGGGTCGGCACATTCTATGTGTAAAATGCCCCCACACACCCAGTAGTCCTTTGAAGCAGTGGTGGTGTGATGGGCCGCTGGGGGCTGGGGAGTCAGCTGGGAGGTGGGAGTTGGTGGAGTAGTTTGATGGATTTAAATCGGTGACCCCCCCCTGTCAGATGAATCACAATTAGGTCTGCATGGAAAAGAGAGGACCTGTGTGTGTGTGTGTGTGTGTGTGTGGGGGGTGGGGGTTTGTGTGTGTGTGTGTGTGTGTGTGTGTGTGTGTGTGTGTGTGTGTGTGTGCGTGTGTGTGAGGTAGAGTCCTCTTAATGGCAAAGTTGTTAGCCATGGGAAGGCGAGTGAGAAACTGTACACCCCCCTGAGGGGAGGGGAGGGCTCCATCTCTCTCAGGCGCCATCCGCCATCCACTCCCCCCCCCCCCCTCGCCCCCCCCCCCTCTGTGCTCCCGTCCCATCGACCCACCCCGCTCTCACTGCACTGAGGGTGCTCATCCTGCCCCCCCCCCCCCCCCCCACACACACACTGTTACCTGTGAACCCAGCCCCTCGTGTCCCCCCCTCTGCCCCCACACCTTCCACACGAACAAGGGAGCCTTTGACTGGAGGAGAAAGGCTCTGCTGGACAATGGAGAGAAGAGGGCTCTGCTTGGCCCCCCGTGGAGGATGGGGTAATGGCCGGCCATGAGTGCTTCCTCCTGAATGCTCTGCATCCCAGGTCTCAGGTTTCCTCGCCGGGCCCCCCCCCCCCCCCCCCCCCCCGCACACCATTTGTCTCACCCCTGGTGTAACGAGGAGAGGAAGGGCCCCCGCGGAAACACTGTTTCCTGAGGCCAAGGTCGTCCCCGGAGATTTGTGGTGACCTGAAGTGAAACCTCCCTTTCTCAAGAGAGGCTGGATTAGGGAGGCTTGACCAGCTACCGTATTCTGGATGGAAATGGTCTCTTCTTGGTACTGTTTTTGTTTGGTGTGTTTACCAGAGTCGTGGTTGGTGACGTTGTTGTTTGGTGTGTTTACTAGGGTTGTGTTTGGTAACGTTGTTGTTGTTTGTGTTTCCTAGAGTTGTGTTTGGTGTGTTTACCTGAGGGGTATTCCACAAAGGCGGTTTTACCACATAACCGGGTAAGCTAACCCAGGGTTTGCGGTAACCCTAGGTTTTCCGTTCCAAAATGAACACGGTATGTTAGTTACTATAGAAACATATGCTCTGAATCAAACCTGGTCGGAGCAAGTTTTGCGCAGGTTAAGTTTGGAACATAACCCGGTTTTGAGTATTTTAACTCGTGTTCACCGCAGATTTCATGTGTTTACAATGGCATGCCCTTTTGATAAGAGGCAATATCGGAGCGCAAATTATACATGCAATCCACCAGGAGCGATTAATAAGACCACGGCTCGACATCTTGCCATATCCGGATGACTTTTTGCTGGAGATATATAGATTCTCGCGCAAATCTTTAATATATTTAATTAGCCTTCTCCAGCCTTACATAGCCAACACTACCAATCGAGGACCTGGCCTCAGTTCACTCCAGACTATTTGCGTAGCCCTCCGTTTTTTGCAAATGGTAGTTTTCTCTATAATGTTGGAGATGCTGAGCGCATCTTAGTCCTTTCAGATGACCCATCCACGTCCAGACCAAGATTTTCATCGGCCTCCTACCATATAAAGAGCAATATTGGCTAAGTATGCCGAGAGGCGCTTACAACAGAAAGTATAAAATAGTCCTAACGGACTTACATCCACTGGAGAACTCCACTGTGCGATCGTAGCCGGCTGCTCCATTACAAGCATTAATCCATCTTGATCTGTGAAGTTGATGAATTGTCACTTTTAGGTTTTCTACCCAGTTACCAAAAAAAACATTCGGAACATTTGCTCTGTGGCACGCACACTGTTTGCATGTGTTACTTCGAAGACAAACAAAATCTAAAATACAAGAAAAACAGAAAAACCTACATTCAACCAGTGGGGTACCCTCACATGGCCCCTGACTCTCTGAGGAGGTACCTCCAGGTACCCCTTCCATGCCAGGGCGCCCTGAATTTATGTCTATTGCCAGCTCCTCTACCGGGGTCAAGACAATTTGAGGGCCAGATCCAGTCTGCCGAGTGTCAGCCTTTTTTACGATTGGCTTTAAAAAAAAGGGCATATTTAAATGCAGGAGTGACAAATATGGTATGACAATTTAAATGCTGTACTGACAAAATATACCAATACGATGGTGGGAAAAGCTTACCAGTTTCTATGATGTTTTTATACTTAAGTTTTACTTGATCCGCTTGGGAGCCATCGGAGTACATATTTTTTAGAAGAAAAGGGTTATGTGGTAGGAACGTTAAGAATGCTTTACTTGGATATTAATAGATTCATGGCTCAAATATTAAGGATCATGCTTTTGACATGTAACTTACGCATTCACGCGGTCAGTGATCCGCTGCCAGGCTTTGGTTCTCTGGGTTGCAGAGGCTTAAGCGTTCTTTTTTCTTGTGATAATGTCCTTCTCCTCGACATAGCTCTCCAGGAGAACCTGGAGTTCCATTTCATTGAAATAAGTGGCCCGTTTCGCCATTTCGATCAGGGTTTCCATGATCCATACATCACATCTTTATAGGTTTGGCGTGGACGCGCACAACCCTGTGTTAACCAACCCCGTGTTGATTGAACTAATGCATAACCCGTGCGGTGGAACCGACAGCTCTGGTTTAGTTGGCACAGGGTCAATCAACCTAGAGTTCAGCGTTAACTCTGCGTTTGTTAAACCTCCGTTCGTGGAATACCCCTCAGAGTTGTTTTTTTTAACGTTGTTGTTTTGTGTGTTTGCCAGAGTTGTGTTTGGTAATGTTGTTTGGTGTGTTTACTAGAGCTGTGTTTGGTAACATTATTGTTGGGTGTGTTTACTAGAGTTGTGTTTGGTAACGTTGTTGTTTGGTGTGTTAACCAGAGTCAGCTTGGCCTCCCGTGTCAATGTCTTCATCAAAGAGCAGAAATATTGCAAAATAACGGCAACCATCTAAGAAAGGTGAAAGGTACAGGGAATGTATTCAAATGATGAATATACCATATGCTCCACGTTACCATAACGTGGATCAATTTCAGAGAATGCAAATATTATCCAATATGAATGGACTTTGTAATTATTAAGCTGCAGACCAACTAATAAGTGGAGTATTTGGCTAACAAAATCCAGCCCGTACTGCAGCGCGGAGCCTGGGCCACAGACCGCTGACAGACGGCCCAGTGAGGGGTAGGGTTCAGTGAGTTCACCTTATTGTTATGGATTGTACATTTTGAAGGACAACGTGGACTTATGCCAACACTAGCAAATCAGAAAGAGATGACTGCTCTTTGTTGTGTGTGTGTGTGTGTGTGTGTGTGTGTGTGTGTGTGTGTGTGTGTGTGTGTGTGTGTGTGTGCGTGCGCACTTGTGTGTCTAAGTGGGTGTGTGCACAGTAAAAAACTATTATAGCAACAGCCACTGACTTAAGTATTATTATGTAGAGAAGAAGGAGTGACAGTTTTGAATAGCAAACAGGTGGGTGACGTCGGTTGGTGACAAGCCTTGTTGAAAAGAACAAAATAACGTGTGTTGTGATGTATTGCCTAATAGTCCCTTTTATTTGGCCGTTTGTGACGTGTATAGAAACATTGGCATGTGGAAAAACGTGATTTGTACATACCCAGGCTGCTTCTCGATGCGACAGCTGAGCCATGTTGTTTCAGTGGAGGTGAAGTCTAACCACGGACACCAGGGCACATGGATGAATAGGGTCAGGGTTGGCACCATCGCAAAGGACCCAGAATGACAAACAATCGCTTAGTCCATTCACGATTGGAGACAAATGAATGTGCGAAAACAACCACAAAAACACCCACCCGACCAAACACAATGGGCAGTAACTAGTCATTAGTATGGCATAAGTGATGGATATCATAACTCAAAACCACCTACGTCAAGGCGATTGTTCTGGACAATTCCCAAGAGGGTTGTACTCGGCAATGGGTAAACCAGATTGGGACGCTGCTTTTGATTGACTGTAAAGACATGTTATGGTCTTTTACTTGCGAAAATTGAACATTTTAGTTGACACAAGATTTTCACACACACAGACACACACACAGACACACACACACACACACACACACACACACACACACACGTGTTTATGTTGTTATCTACTATGTATTTGGCTGGGCAAGTACGCATCAATCAACATTTTAGTTCACACTTAAATATTAATGTTTCAGAGTTAGCCAAGAGGCTGAATTACATTTGTTACCAGGGATGCTGCCGTTAGATATTTAACTGCTAGAAGTTCATGTCATCGGGTCCCTTTTTACATCCCAAAAGGAAATGTTGTGCGTACAGGAAGCGATGCATGAAACACATCCGGATATTAAGGGCCATAAGACATGTCACCAAACAATGGACTGTACATGGCAGGAAGACGTGTCCATTCCATGATCCTTCCCTCCGCGACAGTTAGGCGGAATAACCGGAGCCGGGGCAATGTGGTAATATTGAAGCGCATTCATACTCACACCAGAACCCGTGGTTTCACACAGAGCTGATGGGGTCTTATGGTCTCATCTCGAGCCCCCATCTCGTCCTGGTCTAGGCCCCATGGGAAGCATAGTTTGGCCCTAATGAGCTGTGATAGCTTTGTGTCTGGAGCTCTAGGGTGTGGTCTCCTCCTTGCCAGACAGGATGTAAACAGGGATAACACCGGCCTGGTTAACTGCATGATCGGCAATGGACAGACGTGCGCGAAAAAAAATGTGGCCGACTTATTTTCAGCGAGGATCTGGTAAGAGGCTGGGTAGTGCTACTGGAGAATAATGGTGTGTTCCAGATGCCTTGTAAACCACCCACACGAGTTGTTCTTGTGACGTCATATCCTGGCTTGTAGCACTTATAGACCTCTGAAGAATAAGTCCCGCCTCCGAGGCTCCGGTTCCATCTGTCAAATGTCTATGGGAAATAACGTGGGGTTTTCGAATGATCATACATAACAAACTCTCTAGGTGGCGAAGAAGTAAAAGCTGCTCATGTTTTGAACTACACACTTTTTCCATCTAGATTCCACTTGGGTTTTGGATTGTCTGTGCCGTAAGTAGTAAACGTTTATAAATGCTACTTTAACGGCACAGACAATCCAAAACCCAAGTGGAATCTAGATGGAAAGAGTGTTTAGTTCAAAACGTGAGCAGCTTTTACTTCTTCGCCACCTACAGAGTTCTTAATGTACAATCATTCAAAAACCCCATGTTTTTTCCCATAGACATTCAACCGATGGAACCAGGAGCCTCGGAGGCGGGACATATTCTTCAGCAGTCTACAGCGTTTCTGTTTGTCCTTGTGAGTCATTAGCTAGTCATTGTTATTGGCCTCTTTAGCAAACCAGCTCGAAAACAAACAACACAACTTTACATTGTATTGCACGTACAGCAAGTCCGTGCAATGCATAAATTGGTGACCGGATAAAGCAGCAATGTAATCAATTGTGTAAGAGCATTTAAAATCAATATTAAAATGACCAACGTGGTACAAATACAAAGAAAATACACTCATACAAAGATGGCAGAGCCTTCTTTGTTTACAATGTCGTAAGGTTAACCTCCCTGAACTCGGTGGGCTCTCAAAACCCGAGTGGGAATGACCATAAGGGGGCGTGCCTCTGTGGCGTGCCTTGTACACCACCCGCAACGTGCGGGTGGTGTACGAGGCATCTGGAACACACCATAAGTCCCTCGCTTTGTTGGCCTGTTTCTCCATCTTCCTCTTCTAGTTAGTTTCTCGCTAAACTCGTCTTTCCAGTCTCACTGACGCTCCCCGAAAATCACTCACACTCACTCATGTGGTCATTTGCTCGCTCACTGACTCGCTCACACGTTTGCTAACTTACTTAATCACTCACAATCACTTGCTCTCCCACTTATCAATCCTCTTTCAATCTATTTACTACCTTCTCTTGCTCCTCTCTCTCCCTCTCTGTCTCTCTCTTTGTCTCTCTCTGTCTCTCTCTCCCTCTCTGTCTCTCACTCTGTCTCTCTCTGTCTCTGTCTCTCTCTCTCAGTTTCTCTTTCTCTCCTATCTCACTCTCTTTCTGTGTGTCTCTTTCTCTCATATCTTCCTTGACATCAAGGTTAGCCGTTTTCCATTTATCCAGGCTTTCCTTCACCATGAACCAAAAAAGAGGCCCAACTAATCCCTCACTCACCTAATAAACATGTGGATGCTTTGAACTTCCCATGCCCATTCCAACTATCGCTTGTTATCTGCTAATAGCCGTGGTAATGACAACGATGTGTACAACAACACACTCACACACTCACATATATCTACATTTAAGACTTTTTTTCTTATAATCATTAAGCGCGGGCTATATGCTTGAGGAGGGGCACCCATTACAGTAATCACACACACTGCGTTGGAAGGACTGTTCGCTCTATTAATATATCTAGTCTGCCTCCAGAAAGCTCTAATTAACCTAAATTCCTAATAGCCTGTGGAACGGAAGGAGCCGTTGTTTCGAACACTAATCAGCGCGTCTAACATCGTGCAAGTCCATTGTTTCCACAGCACTGTTGATTCTTTAGGGTTGTTGTTCGTACCGCATTAGCATCGCCTAATCGAATCACAGGCTAATAGAGCCGTGAGCGAGTTTGAGATGAGGAGCCATTGATATGAACGCTGCAGTGGGTCGTTTATTATAAAAATGTATTAATCACAGAATCACACGACCACAGTGTTAATGCACTATTCTATTGAGTGGGAGTAGCTATAAAACGGACCACATTCCACGTCTGGTTTCACAGAGAATTGATGTTCCCCAAGTTTATAGTATATTAGTTCTCCTTAAGCGACAGAGCTAATAACATCACTCATCCATCTCTGCTGTCCTGTGGACGCTAGGAGACACTCTGGCCACTGCCTCTCCCACGTTTTCTCTGTGTGTCCACTACCTTTAGATGCTTAGAGCCTGTTTCTCTGTGATTGATGCCTTACCAGCCAGCTAGTGTACTATTCCCATGCAAGAACACATGGACAAACACATGCCCACGCACACACATTGGACACACACACATATATGTGCAAGTGTCTATGCATGTGTAATGCACATGAGCGGTTTCCTTGCTTTATCGTCCGATTCATCTCTCTTGCCAACCCGCACGCACGCACGCACGCACACACACACACGTGCACACTCCAAACTTGCGCATGCAGACACACACATGCACACACACCACGTCCTGCAGGACAGCTCATTAGCATGGTCTCTGGTTCAGCCAGCCCTGATGCTATCTTCCTAATGAATATACTAACGGCTGGCAGTCAGCTCCGCCTTTGATGGCCTGTGTGTATACCTCTCAAAAGACAGAGACACAGAGCGAGAATCAAGAAGGACAGTGAACACGACGTACAGAGTGGGTGAAGCACGACAGATTAGTTAGTTTGCCATATTTGCCCATGTTGCGTGGTATCTCTTGCTGTAATATCTACAGCCTGCCCTCCTCTCTCCCGCTCTTACACAAACACACACACGCCCGTTCCTCCCATGTTTCATCAGACTCGTTTAAAACACATTAGGCTGGCAGAGCTCTGTCGAGGCTCGGCGATGGGACGTCCACCCACACAAACACTTACACCCTACCGCATGTCTACCCTCCCATCTCAGCCCACAGGAAGCACTCTGTGGGCTGATACATGCTGCCCAACGAACCCAACCCCTTCTGATGTTTCCCCAGCTAATACTCGCCTCGGCGCTCCTCAGACTTTACACTATACCCCATGGATAGCGTTTGCTGTCACTAGGTTTGCCTGCTTTTGATCCAGTGGAGAGCATTGGACAAGCCCTGGTCCTTGGTTTGGCTAAGGCACAGCTCGGGGGGGTTCACTGAATAAATGAATGGTTTATGGATGAACCAAAATTTAACCAAGATCCCCATGGAAGTATTTGGTGATTCATTGAATGTGACTGTGTCTGAGGATCAGGGTGGCTCTAGCGTCCTGATGTCATGCGTCTGTAGTGCATACTTTTACTCAGACATGGGAGGTGACCCTCGCGCTGTAGCAGAGCCATATGTCTGTGAGAGGGTGTGGTGAATAAAGCTATAGAGGCCCGGCCACTGGGCCAAGGGTTGAGCCCATAAAATACATTTTATCGGCTGATCTGCAGCCATTTTGAACCCATTCTTAAGTGATTAAGGGGGGTTGGGGTTAACACGTAGACTCTCTCTCTCTCTTTATATCAATATTAACTCTATTCTCTGAGATTGCTCTTATGATGAGACGCTGGTGGTCAACATTAATTTATGTTTGGCGGTGTGTAGAATTTAAAAAAAGACGTGATGATGCATGTTGGCAGTGAGAAGCCAAGGCGAGCCTATAAATAGCCCGATGACGACAAGGAATCGGTAGATGCTGTGGCAGTCTAAACGCAGCCAAACCCATGTGCACACACACTCATCCACACACACACACACACACACACACACACACACACACACACACACACACACACACACACACACACACACACACACACACACACACACACACAGACACACACACACACCAGTGTAGCCTGCTCTTATGTTGTCAGGCAGCGCTCCTGTAAGGAGGGTAGAGGCTTTCGGTCTGCTGGGCTTTTGAGAAAGCTTGTTTTCAACCTGATGACCCGATTATGAAGTACCTATAACACCGGGGTGGAGACTGACCCTCAATAGCTCCTCGCTTTGCTCCAGTGTCACACCTAAATGTGTGTGTGTGTGTGTGTGTGTGTGTGTGTGTGTGTGTGTGTGTGTGTGTGTGTGTGTGTGTGTGTGTGCACGCTCGCATGCATGAGTTGGTCTGGAGCCCCTCACATCAACGCCTCCCATTTTGAGGTCCATTCATCACATCACCAAGGGGCTAAATTGCTAGCAATATCCTTTCTCGGCTCTCCAGCACCAATCACTCTTCAGCCAATATATTTGGCATCTAGAGAGTCATTTCGTCAGCACTCTATCATCATCCACTCAGGATACAGCAAATGTGTTAACCATTCGTCTCCATCCCACTGTGGTCCAAGCTAACTGGCCATCGTGAAGGTTCCTCGACTGGTAGAAGACAATGCCGCCAATGGTTGTATAAACGCGGTTATGAATCCCATATCAATACTAAAGGTAATCCGGTCTTCAGATATCGGAGCAACTGACATAGGAACATTGATACCACTTTGAGTTGCATCAGTCTTTATCTCTGTAAAGGTCAGAGGGTTGGCAAGTACCCAGTTGCTTGCATGTTGCTACACACACAAACACTCCAAAATACAAGAGTCTCCTGGCACCAGTGTTGGTCTCTCCCTTCCAACCATGTATTATTCCATGTATTTAGTGAAAAACCCATTTTAGCAGCATCCTCTGACAAGTCGTAAGCATTATTTTTATAGAGAGGAAGGAGTGACAGTTTTGAATAGCAAACAGCCAATAGGTGGGTGGCGTCGGTTGGTGACAAGCCTCGTTAAAAATAAGAAAATAATTTGTGTTGTGATGTTTGCAGTAATAGTCTTTTGTGTGTGTGTGTGTGTGTGTGTGTGTGTGTGTGTGTGTGTGTGTGTGTGTGTGTGTGTGTGTGTGTGTGTGTGTGTGTGTGTGTGTCCAGGCATGCTGGCGGTGCATGGCATGAAGGTGTACACGTCCTCCGATGTGGAGGCAGTCAACGGCACCGACGTGCGGCTCAAGTGCACCTTCCAGAGCTCGGCCTCCATCAACCTCAACAGCATCACTGTCTCCTGGAGCTTCAGGCCTCTGGGGCCCGGCCGCGAGGAGTCGGTGAGCCACCTCCGCCGTGTGTGTGTGTGTGTGTCTTTGTGTGTGTGTGTGCAGTAGTTTTCCATTTGACAGGTTGGTTTGTGTTTGTTTTCGTGTGTGTGTGTGTGTGTGTGTCTTTATGAGTGTGTGTGTAGGTTTGTGTTTGCAGTAGTTTTCCATTTGACAGGTTAGTTTGTGTTTGTTTGTGTTTCTGTGCAGTAGTTCTGCGAGCGTGTGTGTACGTTTGTGCTCGCAAATAAGTGTTTGGCTGTGCCTGCGCATTGTGTGTCTGCATGTGCGCACTTGCGTTCACTCTCATGCCTGCGTGCACATGCATGAGAGTTCAGATCTGCCACCCGCACTGTGTCACAGAGCATCCACCCACTCAGACTAGTGAGAGAAAAGTGGATGAGTCATAAACCTCCCCTGTGTGCTTCTGTAGGCAGCCTTGCATGTGTGTTTATGTATGTTCCTGTGTGTATATGTGTGTTCCTGTGTGTGTATGTGTGTATACGTGTGTTCCTGTTTGTGTATGTGTGTATACGTGTGTTCCTGTTTGTGTATGTGTGTATATGTATGCTTCTGTGTGTGCATATATAGATGTGTGTGTGTGTTTGTATGTATATTCCTGCTTCTATATGTATGTTCCTGTGTGTATGTGTGTATATATGTTTGTGTGTGTGTGTGTGGGTGTGTGTGTTTATGTGTGCTTGTTTGTGGATAAATGTTTGTGTAATTGTGTGCCGGTGTGTATGTCTCTGTCACATGTGCCTGTGTGTGTGTGTGTGTGTGTGTGTGTGTTTGTGTGTGTGTGTTTCTTCTGCGGGAGAAGGAAGCGCAATCGAAGGAGACGAGAAAAAGGCTCCTTCACTTGTCCTTAGAACAACATCTATATTTCTTCTGATCAGCAAACATCCAACCCACACCTGTGGACCCCAACAGCTCCCCCTCCCACCCATCCCCCAACCACTAGTCACCCCCCTTCTCCCCCTTTTGCACCCCCCAGGTCTTCTACTACCACATGAGTGCGTACCCGCCGCTGGAGGGCCGCTTCAGGAAGCGGGCCGTGTGGGCCGGGGACATCATGAGCCGCGACGCCTCCATCATCGTGCGGGAGGTCAAGTTCACCTACAACGGCACCTTCAGCTGCCAGATCAAGAACCCGCCCGACGTCCACGGCAACGCCGGAGAGATCCGCTTCCGCGTCGTCCACACAGGTCTGAGTGAGGGCGTGTCCGGGGCCCCTGGGTCCCCCATTCTGCTCAGACGGTCGCCTTATTAGCGCAGGGACGTCGCTGGCAGCATCCAGCTCCAGCCAAGACGTATAGGCCTTTACATTTAGGGGATTTTGCTGACGTTTTTTTCTATCCAAAGCGACTCCCAACCATTCATTCACACATCCACACACCGACGGTGGAGTCAACCACGCAGGGTGACAGCCAGCTCGTCAGGAGCAGTCAGGGAGAGGCGTCTTGCTCAGGGACACCTTGGCACTCCAGAGGAGCCGGGGATTGGCTTATCTCCCGTTGTGTGTTACATGCGTGCAAGGGCAACTCCGGATCATCTACGGACCTGATTGTCAGGAGTTCAACCTGAGTTCATGTGTGAAAACCCTTTGTTAGGTCTAGCTAAAGGTGTTTTAAATACCAGGAGATGTACATATATTTAGATATAGATATATAGTTAAATAGATAGATGTAGATTTATAGATATAGATATTTGTGCAAAGCTCATAAAAAAACGTTGTTTATTTAGTATGGATACCTAATTGTATATTAAGTATCCCTGAGAGAAATAAGAAATGGTGCATAAATCACACGCAATAAAATTAAAAATAGAAAATATATTTGTTGTATTAAATAATGAGTTACTAGTGTTGGCCCTATTATGAAACCAAGCAGTTGCAACATCAATTCAATAAGCTGTGTCTTTGTGGTTAGGCCTCACTTCACGGTGAGCAAGCCCAGAGCAACAGGCGATATGAGCAGGGCCAGGTGCTGTATCTGATGGATCAGGGGCCTTGACCAATGAAAGGTTTTCATTATCTCCAGCCGCGCTGCGCGTGGTCCGGTGCGTCACGCTCACTCATCCTCCTCGTTCTCCATCCTCCCACCCACAGCCTCCTTCTCTGAGCTGTTGCTTCTGGCGCTGGCCATCGGGGGCGCCATCGGCCTGGTGGTCATCTTCCTGGTGGTCTTCGTGTCCTGCAGAAGGTGCGCCAAGAACAGGGCGCGGCAAAGGCACGCCGAGGTGGACCAGGAGGCCCCCCGCAAAGAGAGGAAAGACCCCACGGCCTGGTAAGGGGGCAGCGGGGGAGAGCGGCCGAGGGACAGAGAGACGGAGGGAGGGAGAGAGCCATAGCCTCTAAGGTGACGGAGGAGAGGGATTGGAATGCGTATCTCTCTCTCCCTCGCTCTCTCTCTCTCTCTCTCTCTCTTTATTTCTACTCTTTTTGGGTGGATTGGGAATGTGGTGCTCCCCCTCTTGGTTCCTCTGAGATGCTCTTTTCTGTTGGATGCTTTCATTCCACCGCCTGCTTCTCCTCTCATCGTGATCTTTACAGCTGAACCAACCCCCCACCCCCCTCCCCCAGCCTATCTGGTCACATCAGGTGCCTTGGTGTGTGTAGAACACTGTAGATATAGTCAGAATACTGGAACCAGAACAGACTTTTACCACACTACTATGTGCCTTATATTTTTTCCCGAAAGGAAAGTTAAATTGTGTTGAATTGGCTTTTGAGTCTTGTTTGCTCTGGTTTAACTATACCGGCCCCTAAACCCATTTCTAGGTTTGTTTTAGACTTCTTGTGGATATGGATCAACAGTTGTTGTAAACAACATTGTTGTTGTTTACAACCCAACCTAATCCAGATCCAAATGCAAACACACCAGTTCAACCTAGTTTATTAACACAATGAGGGTAGGCAATAAGGTTGTATACTTTAAAACACTGAAATTGGTTTACTGTTATCGTTGGACATAGGAAATCTAAAGCTAATATTGAAGTTCCTTTTGCATAACCTGCTCCATTTTTTATATTTGAATCGATAACATTCATAGATAAGCAGTGAGCATACAAAGCACTTTCCCTGTTGTCCGAGGATGTAAAGACCAAGTATAACTGTTGGACCTGCTGGGGCACATTTGTTTGTATGTATTTGTTTCTTGCATTTCATTGTAGTCATAAAAATGTTTTTAATGTGTATATATCATTTTGTTTATCTTTTCCAATTTTCGATGATACAATTATCAAATAATGTGTGTATCAGTCAATAAGTTACGATAAGACAGAGCATACTGGTCTCAAACACATTTCAGTTGATCAATACTAAATCCATAGTCTTTTTCAGACTGTGTTTCAAAAAAAATTCTGCATTGTCTTTAGTACGTCAGACTGCATGACACCATCTATAAAAGACGACTCAGTGATGTGTGTGTGTTAAGACAAGGTATTGCTCTGTCAAGGACAATGTGTTTGTTTGTTTCTGGGTACGTGGGACTCTTTTGTTCTCTACTGGGTTTTCAGATCTCTCTGCTGGTGGTCTCCAATGTAAAGCATAACATACAACATGTCCAATATAAAGCATAACATACAACATGTCCAATGTACAGCATAACATACAACATGTTCAATGTACAGCATAACATACAACATGTCCAATGTACGGCATAACATACAACATGTCCAATATACAGCATAACATACAACATGTCCAATGTACAGCATAACATACAACATGTCCAATGTACAGTAAGACTTACAACATGTCCAATGTACAGCATGACATACAACATGTTCAATGTATAGTGTTATATCCAACATGTACACAGTCAACTGGCTCCGGCTTCATTGCCTAGCATCTCTATAGGATTATTTCTCCTGCCAACGCAAAAAAATAGAGCCACACCTTAGATTGATCACAAATTTTGAACCTACAAGGTTTTGTTGAAGTTTAATTCTTAGACTTTTTCTGAGGCAGAATTTTGTTTGTGCCGTCTGTGAATCTAACCGACTTTCCATGCTGGTGTGTGTGTGTGTGTGTGTGTGTGTGTGTGTGTGTGTGTGTCCGTATATTTCCATTGCAACATGTGCTGTGCTGACATGATTGTGCATGTATTATTCATGTGCTTCTCATGGACGCATATTCTTGTCCTTGTGAGTTGTGCACATTGCCCTTACCCCTTTTCTGTGTGTGTCTGTTCATGTGCATGTTTGCAATCTTGTGTGTGTGCATGTGTCACGGATGTGTGTGTGTGTGTGTACGCCTGTGTGTTCTGTATGTCCTTCCCCTCGTGTGTCGTTTGTGTGTGTGTGTGTGTGTGTGTGTGCCTGTTTCCATGTGTCTGTGTGTGTTTGTGTGTCTGTGTGTGTGTGCACCACACTCTGTGTCCTGTGTGTGTGAATGTACGTGTGCCAGCCACCCATCGAGGGCGGTCCACCTGTATGTGTCTCAGTCGTCTTTCGAGATGGACAGTTCGGACGGCATGATCTCCACAGCCAGCTCCAACGAGCCCAGCTCCTCCTCAGAGGAAGAGAGGAGCACTGACGAGGAGGTGGGCGGGGACTCTGACTGAGGGAGTGGGCGGAGTCAGACACAAAGACACAGACAGAAAGACAGGAGGGAGAGGACGGAATGGGGAAGGCCCAGGCGTGTCCGGTGAGACATAGGACGGGCCTGAGCGCCCTGGGGCCGGCCCGGGCCAGCGGTATACCCGGGCATAACAAATGGACAAAGAGAGGCAGTCAAGCAGGGAAAGGTTTCCATTTTCAGAATTTCCTCGTTGTAGAACACTCAGCGTGTAATAATTGGACTCCTCTCTATGCAAAACCCTACTCACATGAGGAGTGGAATACGTGAAAAAGGTGGTGGTTGGGTCAGGGAGCCGGGGGGGGGGGGGGCGGCTGGTAGTCTCTGAAGGGAAAGGTGGTGTTTTCTATTTGCTCGGCGGAAATGTGACCTGGGAGTCATCAACCCTAATAAAGGAAGGCGATTTGATGACCAGGTAGACCGCAAGGTCCCATAACGATAAGCCCTTCATGTGGTGATCATTTTTTTTCAGAAAATAAGGCTGTAATAAAAGTTGTTGTTTTTGTTGCTATTTATTATACCACAGAGATTATTAGCCTTTGTATTATCTAGCCCTTAATCTCACATTGCCAGACCTACACAAGGGCCTTGGGAGACACTAAGAACTGTGATTGGATGATGAGCCCTCTGAAACCCAGAGGCAGCCGTTATTTCAGTGGTTAGTCAGATGACGGCCCACTCTGGCCCCGACCTTTCTTATCCAACCCGTGTGCCATAATTTCCCTTTACCGGATTGAATTTGTGCTTGGACTTCTGATGGATTTAAGAACCCCCAGCCAGTGTGACTAAGACATCGTTAAAGAGCTCCTGCAAACGGCTGCTAGTGTGAATGTCGTAGCATAGTGTTGAAGCACTTCAATAAGATTTGCTTGTGCAAAAATTATAGGTAATTTTATCTTCATTCAGTTGCATGCGAGAAAACTACTGTAGCTAGTTGTAGAGGAGTAGAGGAGTCAAACTGTGAGTTAGCTTCATGCACACAGCAGGAGAGCTGTGTGCATGTGCACCAGTGTGTGTGTGTGTGTGTGGCAGGCCAGACGTAAGACACGCAGTGGGATCTGAAAACCTCGGGTAATTGCAAAAGATTGTCCTTTATATACTTGTTTTAAGCAACCCTAGAACACATAAAAAATACTAACACATTATAAACTGAAAGCGGGGTGTGCATGATTTTCTACTTTTTGTAAAAAGTTTAAAAGTTGTCTTTGTAAAATGTGTTGCAGATTTTGTATTGTATTTTAGCTTATGTCAGCAATATTTTAAACCTGTTATTGTTTTCAAAAAAAGTGTAACTGTTTGTTCAATTAAAAAAAATGTTATATATATATATATATATATATATATATATATATATATATATATATCGAGAAAGATTTAATAAAGATGTTTTCTAAACCAATAAAACTTTTTCTCGAATCCTGACTTCAGGTTCTGCACTCTCCCTCCATTCCATCCACACGGATATTTACATTGATTCTACTTGGTCCATAAAATAAGAAGACCTTAATTTGCATGACATGATTTGATAGGCTTCATCTATTATGTAAAAGACTCAATCTTGTTATGGAGTAGTTATGATTCACCCCATTATAGTAGCTGGCCATGCACTTCATTGAATGCTTCCATGGGTGTCCCATCTACCCTCAGCTGTTTTCCTGCAATGGGTTTCCACTGCAAATGGTTGACGCTATTGTTTATTGCTGTTTGTGAGGGGAAATATGCTGATGTATGCTTCTCTGATTTCTATCAATGTGTGCTTATTTGGAAAATGAAAGCATGGGTATGAATATGTTAGCACCTGTTATTGGATATGCTTGGGATTTTGTGTGTGTGTGTGTGTGTGTGTGTGTGTGTGTGTGTGTGTGTCCGTGAGAGTGTTTTGATGCATGCACATATTTGTGGCATTGATCAAAGTCTATTCCTCTGGTACAGCATTGGTTACTGACCGACACAGAGCACGTGTGTGTTGATGTGAGTGCCTGTGTGTGTTTGTGTGTAAAAATGAGAGGCCCTGGATTAAAGTAGGGACACCAAACAGCATTAGCAGGGAGATAAAAGAGTTGAAAGTCAAGGTGTCCATTTATCTCAGGTAAACGTTTGCTGCGGTGGAGATGGAGGAAGGGTATCTGAGGTAAGTGGATTAAGTCACACTGGACTTCACATAAAAATCAACTCGGTGGCGCCACGGTTCCTGTTCATGAGCTCAGCGCGTCGCCCCCGCTGATATCTCCTCATCACCCAGGGACGCAGAGCGGGGACCCGGTCCCGCACAGAGGGAAGCTTTTATTTAAGCTATAATAAAAAAAATCCCTAAAGTGAAAGTCTGTGTTTTCTCTGTCAGAATGACTCCGCTGCGAAGGTCACGCCCCCTAGTGGGAACTTTGTTTCGGTTTTTAACTCATCCACGATGAAAAAAAAGAAATGAACCTCGGTGAGTCACTGTTTTGGAGAAAAGGGTAAGGCTACGAAACAAGTCAAACTCAGAGGTTGTGTTTCGGAAACGGAAAGAATAATGATGCAGCCTATCATTACGAAATTGAAAAAGATATTGTGGTGTATTAGTCAGCCTTTTCTTTTAAAACTCTTGCCAACTTAGTATCTGTCTGCATTCCATGTGAAGGTAGGTTGGTTTCTTGGAACAGTCATCACCAACAGTCATCACCGACACATAATCCTCCATCTGCATGCTGGGACATGAAATATGCAGCCATAATGCACTGTAACTATACTGTCGGACTCCAGTTTCCTTTCTCTCTTCACGTCCAGTATAAACCGTTCAACCATATCTCCCTGCTATCATCACCTTCCCACAAGGCTCCTGCAAAAGCACAATGGTCCCAGTATCAAAAAAGAGACCATTGTTGTTTTTTTATCGCCCCCCCCCAACACACACACACACACACACACACACACACACACACACGCACACACACACGCACACACACACACGCACACACACACACACACACACACAAACACACACACAGAGTGTAAGCTGATGAAATGTTGGGGGAAATCTGTTGCTGGGGGGGCTGAGGGATAATGGCTCCAGAAGACTGCTCCTCTCGATCCAGGCCGCCTTGAGCCGGGGGCGGCTGTGAGGGAGGGGCCCCCATTCTGACTGACCCACTGGGGGCTGAAACACACATTACTGTAGCTCAACAGAGAGCCCTCCTGTATTTACACAGGGCAACGCGGCGCTTGTGAATGCACCCGGCTACGAGGCGAGCCACCACTCAGGATTTCCACAATAGGTGGTGATAGAGCTCTCCTGTTTCCACAAAGGCCCGGATATCACGATGCAAACACTGCCCTGCCTAGGGGACTCACGTCTCTCTCTAGAGGAACCACCCTCCTTATGGATATAAGGAGGGGCCACATGACGAACAACCCTGTGCCTGTGAATGTAGCCTTCATCCCACCACACAAGGACATTCTTTTCTATGCTTTCACAACTCACTACTCTCCACAAGGCTTCGCTGGGCAGTGGAGCGTACAGGCTTGGACCGAGATGAGATTCCTTAAGTCGTAGGCCTTTTCTGGTATCCATTATTACCTGAACGCAGCTGCATGCTCTGCCCCTTATTTGATCCGAGCAGAGGTAGCCCACAACACAATGGGGCCCTTTGTGGTGATCTGCAGCCGAATCACTTCTGTACCTCCAGTCAATCAGTCCTCGGTATGATTGAACCTTTAAAATAGGGGATACGATGCAGAACGTGCAATTGGTTAAGAAATGCTCTTCTTTCGAGCTGCATAAACTCTAATTTCATGGCCCTAAGTAAATTAGACCCAAATACGAATGATTGCAATGTCGCCTGTAAAGAAGATGGTCTTCAAGTTAAATATTACAATGACCAGAATACCTGGCTATAATCGTGGGTTGTTCGTTGTGTAACAGCACAATACATCGTACAGGTAAATAAATAGCAAATAGCCAGTATGCCTAATAGACATCACAACTTCGTTCCCCCATTAGAGATAATTACAAAGCTGAAGACGGGAGCGCAGGGGAACCACGGATGTATAATAAGGGACTATAGTAATGAAGCTAAAAGAACAAGCCAGTACACGGGAATGAACCATCACCCATCGTTTTATTATCTAGGGGATTGGCCGATAAGGTAACAATAGTAGCCCAACCCTGTGACGCTAGTTTGGGTTACTCAACAAAAAGAGGCGTCCCTTTATGCTTTGCATATTTTTAAAACGTATTGTATATTTTAAACTTTTCGGCGGCCCGCTATGGAGCGTGAAGTCACGCATCAATACAGGAGGTCAAAAAGTTTAAAATATGCACAATCGTTGTAAACAATTTACCACTTTGGTGAAAGGCTAAGTTTATATTCCATGGCTCCCACCGGGCACATAGACGCTCGACCGGAGCACTGAACCACGCCTCACCTATCGCGATATCTGCACTCTCCTAACCACTAACCTATCCACACAGATAACACGACCGTACTGCCCTCGAATGTGTTTATCTTACTTGGGCCCCTATTTATGTTACAATACATATAGACACCAGAATTGGAGGGAACACACACAAAAAAAATACCTTTACATTAAACTAAATCAGCAACCAGTCAAGGGCAGGGACTATAGTCTCACGTATCAGCTGCTCCGGGTTAATCAAATCCTGATCCACCTGTTTGGCAGGAACACGATCCCACCGGAATGGCAGCACAGGACTGAAGTCCACCGCACCGTGCTGGTTGTTAGTTATTATACACGGATAATGGACGAGATTTGACCTGGAGTTGAGTAAGATCGGAGAATATAACCTTAACATTTGAGTAGTATCGAATAGTAAGGAAATGCCTTGGACTCGGACCCGCCAGAGGATCGGGGCTGGGGACCTGGCCATCCACAGCCTGTGTTTGCTGCTCGTTTGTTTTGGTGAGTTTGCGTCAGCTTTTAAGGTTGTTTTGGTTGTCATTAGGCATATTGTAAAGCTGGCAAAGCATGTATTCAGTTTATTGCTTTGTCTGTCAAGGATGATATTTTATTCATTAAGCCTGTTTATGTAGGTCTTTGTATGTTTTACGTATTCCTGGATATTTGTCTTGTAACCTAATGTCTTGTAACCGAAGTTTGTATCTCACCAGTTTATATTTAAAATGTTTCTTCTCCACCGCAATTCATATTTCAAAGGACGGAACTTTAAGAGGTTGTATTTTTTTTTTGCCAAATTTGAGACGCGTGTGGAGCTGTGCTCCCTACTGTGTGTCTGAGGCGGGCCTGGCCGGGAGGCATTACAAACAGGCCTCACTGCTGTAAACGCAACATTAAAAGTGAATCAATCAATTTCCGGAAAATTAAATGGATCTAAACACCTAATATAAACCTAGCGA
This sequence comes from Pollachius pollachius, assembly GCF_949987615.1. Lineage (NCBI taxonomy): Eukaryota > Metazoa > Chordata > Actinopteri > Gadiformes > Gadidae > Pollachius > Pollachius pollachius. Next base: position 23,849,122 of record NC_136936.1, read on the forward strand.
GCTTAAGGGCTATCAGATTCAGAAAAATGCAGACGTGGATTGAATTTGGAAGTGTGTCCCATTGGTCCAGGAAGAGATTCAGGTGAAAAGTATATTAAATATATGTATATATAATATAATATATATTTTGCTTTCAGTTGTTTTTTGTTAATTTTAGAATATATAAATACTTGCAGAGATATCACAGTGGAAGAGTACGAAGAAGAATGTGTAAATATTTTATTAAAGGAACATCCTTCTCTTTTAGGATGTTCCTTTAATAAGGAACATCCTAAAAGATGTTCCTTATTCCTGCATGGTTCCTGCCTGGTTAAATCACTAGAGGGGCCACTATGGTGACCACAGGCCATTGTTAAGCCCCCTCCCCATGCGTTTTTAACATACTCGCCAAGTCTTGATGACTCACCTTATAAGAAATCCAATGTTTTTTTTGGTAATCCAAGTCCTCCACATACCTGAGGTGTGAAGCCAAGGGGATAGGAAGAATTACCAGGGTATAAAGGCCCCCTCTGGAAGCATGCTAGACGGGCCTTTTATGACAACGGGATCATCAGGGCTTGAGTTCATCTGGAACGGAATCAATGCTCTTGGGATGCTGGCTGTGTGGTGGACAAATGTTGCACCATGCAGATTTGATCGTGTTGCACGGTTTTCGGCACTGTGGATGACTGCACTCTCCCTTCTCGCGGGAACACCTGAGAATTGATAAATATATCACTGAAGCAAGGAAAACTCAGCTGCGATTTTCATAGAACACTTTGGGTGACAGTGCTTTCTACATTATGGTGTGAGTAACCTATAGCCATGCGGGAATTAATTAGCTGTGCAACACTGTTCAGATTGGCCATCCTCCCTGTAGTGTAGTGCATGACGGTGAACTAGACAATTCAAAAAAATAACTTTTTACAATTTATTTGTTACCAGCATTCGTAGTGTTGATCAGCAGAGAAATAGTCCGCCAAAGACGTTGACGTTGCTTAGCAACCGAGGACGCTGGGGTTCATACGATAGAAAAATAAATCAACTTTCCTTGAAAGCGGTCATTAAATGCTTAGCAACGGTGAATTATCAAAACATTATTCACCACCGGAAGTTGTGAAGGCCCATGCAAGTGAACGGAGCGTCCAGCAGCATTGAGAAGAGGCGTGTAATAAATAACAATAGTCACATTCATTATTCGATATTCTACGTGACTCCGACTATTTGACGATCGTACCCAATCCCTACCTTCTAAGAGGAATAAGTCTGAAGTATGGGCATGTTTTGGGTATTTAAAAATACCGCGATAATACCGAAAACCGGGATAATTTTGGTCTCAATAACCGTGAGGTTAAATTTTCATACCGTTACATCCCTATGTGTAAGTCAGAACAGCATTCACCATCATACCACCGAATGCTTATAGTCAAACTATAAGTCATTTAATTGTATTGTTTATAGTTACCTCATAGTGAGGCCATTCATTTCGAATGCTCTTCTTGGATATTATTCAGGTTCAACATAACAATGGTCCCTGTTTAAGAAACCATCAGGATTTTGCAAGTCTCAACGATACTTGGGGAGGGCTACTTAACGTTACATAGACGATGCTAGTGTCGCTTGGAGTACCTACACATCAGAAAGGGTGTTAATGGCTTGGCACATAGAAATACAGAAACACAAGAGCCCTCTGCGTCACTCCCACCCCCTCAGAGACCGTGGTATCTCTGCAGAGGTTGGTACAATTCAGATGCAAAATTATACATTTTTTTCCTCAAACATTAAGTTTACTTTCCACCCCTGGAGGAATGTTCCATCGTCTTTTGTTTAATTCAACTTCAAGGTCTTCTTCAAATATTTCAAAACCGCAATCAACAACTCCTTGTGGCTGATGCCTGGAGACAGCGCAATTTCTACAGGCCGGCAGTCTGTAGCCATTCTCTGTTCACCTCCTCTTATTCCCCCCACTTACAATTGCCTTGTGTGGCTTTTTAATTCAAATTAAATGAAAAGAAAAGCTTTATTGACATGAGAAACAAAAAAAGACATTGCCAAAGCAGGTGAACAATAAAAAGGTCAAAATATAAAATGTTCAATGCAAAATATCTATACATATCATAAATTACACTATTAAATACTCAATATAGAAAAAGTAAAATGTGGGATATTCTACAATTTCCAGTATCTCCTATAAACAGATAAATTAAAGATACTGTACAGTATTTACAATTAAAGTGTGTCTCTCTCTTTCTAAATCCCCCCCCCCAGTTGCCTCCCCGGTGTCCCCCATCACGGTGACCTCACCCCCTGAGCTCCACGCCTCCCGGGGGGAGTCGGTGCTGCTGGTCTGCACCTTCTCCTCCACCAGCAGGCCCACCAGTCGCATGTCGGTTGACTGGTCCTACCGGCCGCCCAGTGGGGGGGCCCCGCAGACGGTGAGTGAGTGGGCCGCTTCACGCACAGACCACAATCAATACTATACCGTGATATTAATGATGATGGTCTGTGCTGGAGCCCGGGGGGAGATTGATTTGTGTAATATCCTGACAACATGCATTCCTCTGCGTTGTTCATAGTGGGAAAGAACAAAGATAATAAATGCATTATGCATACATGTTTTCTACTGTAAGAATATGGTGTCCTCAGTGTAGGTTGATTCTCATGATGATTCAACGTATTGCTCTGATTGGCTGCTGTGCTTCTTGGATGGGCAGACACGTTTTTTTGCTCGGTTGAAAAAAAGATTGATATGATCCATCAAACTGACTTTTGGGCTGGAAATATAAACCTTCCAGGTCTCACAGTTCACTGCCTATTTTATATTCTATATTTGCCTTTTATTGAGTATAGGGGATTGATGGGGATATTGTATAAATGCCTACCACTGCTCCTCCCATTTGCTCTGTCATGTGCATTTGCAGAGATTGGTTCTATCAGAGGGCCCAACAAACAGCATGGTGACTAATGTTTATTGTGAGCCGGCCTGCACTGTTGTGGTAATTGGGTAGTTCTGTGGAGGCTCACAGACCATGGTTCAAAGGGTCAGAGTGAGACACTGATTGGACTCTGCTCACGGTGAGAACCACAGCATGGTTCACAATGGTCCTGTTGCTATCCTAGAGGGGTAAATGATATAAAGTCTCTAAATCCTCATCAAATGTTAGCAAATATCCTTTTATATATCCACGTCTGCAGATGAATCGACTATTAAATAGAATAATGCTACAGCACAATTCTATGTTTATGTCTCTAGGTTCTTGTGGAGTGCGAAGAACTGAAGTGTTGAACATCTCTTTTTGGTTATTTTGGTTACTATCTGGGCCCCATGAAACCAGATGTTTGGGGAAGCGCGTTGCTACCATTTGTTTCATGGCAGCAGATGCAGAAACAGTTGCGGCCCTGTCCACATTTCCTCCTTTTAACCTCTGCAACCACAGTCCCATTTAGAATATTGAACTGGCGCCGCACCTGGAGACATGATCTGGAAGCCCCATGTGGTCAGCTTTTACCCCCCCATCTTCAAACGCACAAACCTCCCGACCTACCTCGGCATTCACTTAGCCTGCCGTCCGTCCAGCGAGGACGGGTCCAGTTTCACTGATCAGTGCTCAGGGAGGACTGCCTCGAGCACCCAGGACCATTTGGAACAACAGGCCGGCCATCCGCTGTGGTTGCATGTAATTCCATTTGCATGGAGGGTGGGGGATGGGGGGGGGATCTATAGAGTGTGGTCGCATCTGCAATCATTTCCTATAGGGGCACTCAGTGTTAAGTGATAGCTAATGTCTTGCGGCTGCACTCATATGGACTTCTGTTGGTTTAGTCGTCAAGATGTAGTTGTTGGGCCGTAGAGTGTGTGTCTTTGTTTGTGTGAGTGTGTAGAGGGCAAAGTTAGTGCGTCTTACACAAAGAGAAAGCGAGCATCGCCATAATCAGCAGATGGAGTGGGGCTTAACCCCACAAAGCATAAGGCACCACTGGGGGTGTGGAGTCTATGGGATTGGTTCCATGGGTTGGGCCAAAACCCGTGACTTTTCCTTTCATCTCCTCCAAGCGACGCCGGACTGTTTTCAAACCCCGATAAATAACTTTCTCTTGACGTGGCGCTGCGACAAAGACGGGCCTCCGGGCTCCACTTTTCTCATTTCAAGTCTGGATCTGCTCGCCGTTCAATTTCATTAGGGGGTTTTGGCTGTTTTATGAGGCCGTATATCACACGGGCAAGGACCATGAATAAGCATTAAAAGCCTCCAATCAGAAATATATTTTTGCGGCCCCCGCTTTTGTGTCAGTCAGAATAGACGTGTGCTCCTCAGTTGTCTGGGGGTAAGTACCTGCGCTCAGTAGAGCCTCCACACTGCAGATGGGCTCAGGGAGCAGGCTGTACACTCAGTCTAATGTCAGCGGGAGACCGTGTTAATTGGGCCAACTTTTTTCTGGGCTGGCAAAGAAATTGCCTTAGGAAAATGTAGATTTAAATTACACTGATGAGACTATTGGTGATGTTATCGGACAGACCGCCACCGATGGTGCTGTAGGGGTAAATGTTGGTGGTGTGTGATTGGACTGCTTACGCTAAGAACCAATCCAGTTCATCTTCATGCTTTACATTAGTTTCCATTATTTCACCAATGACCAATGCCTCCATTTCATTCGCTCTATGACTTTGTCCGGAAAAACACTTTGAGTTGGTCCTTGCAGTGAGCAGTTTACAAGACGAGTACACAACAGTTTGAATCACCATAACCCTGGAGCATTTCTTAGCCGACATTGGCACTTTGATTCACCTTCGTGTCGAACAGGTCTGCACACAAAGAGAACTTTCTGGGCAGATTCCACATTTATTGCTCAAGTGCAGTTTTTTAACTAGTTCTTTCCAGTAACCCCATTCTCAGCATGCCTCCCGTTCTTCTTGTTGATGAACCTGGAGCTGCAGTCTTACGTGGTGTCGTCTGTCTCCCCCTCTCTTCCAGTTCTTCCACTTCTCGTCTAAGGCCTTCCCCCCGGCCGACGGCCAGTTCCAGGGCCGCGTCCGGTGGCAGGGCAGCCCGGCGCGTGGCGAGGCGTCTGTCACGCTGCTCAACGCCTCGCTGGCCGACAATGGCACCTTTACCTGCAGCGTGAGGAACCCGCCCGACGTCCACGGCTCCCCCACCTCCCACACCGTGCTCACCGTCACGCCCAAAGGTACACACTGACGCACCTTTAGCCAGGGGACGTAGGGTATAGCCGGATGACAGATGGGGGTGGAGGACCGGTCCCTGTGGTTCTGGAATCGCTTGCCTCTGCTTGTTTAAAGAGTCTGTTCGTTTCTTTTCATTGAGCACATTCTTCAGGACCAACCTCATCGCTGCACTTGTTGAGGCGTGCGTGTGTGTGCGTGTGTGTGTGTGTGTGTGTGTGTGTGTGTGTGACGACGAGTTCTTTGTCTTTATACACACACGCGCACAGAATGACTTATGCCAAAATATTTATGCCCTACATAAAATCCACTGTAATCTGAGCTGTGTTTTTACATGCCTTGTGTTCGGATCTCCCTGCGGTCCCCACGAGAAGTAGCTCATAATCCCTATCTCTAAGGCTATACTGAGGTCTAAGGCTATACTTTGCCATATTTTTCATCTAACCTTTTTATATTCCATATTGAAGAAACATAACCATATCAATGTATTACCCCAACTCTTTCGTCACTTTGAGATAGTGAGTCAACATTACTGAATACTGAATAACCCAAGCAACACATTGGAAATCTGTTTTAAACATTTGTGTTTATCTTCTTATTCAAACCAATTTGCTATGATGATGATCATGACAAAATCATCATATAGAAAATGTCTGCACCCGTTTGGGGCTGTAGGTTCTTCTGTTAGGCCAGGTGCATGTTTGAACCCATGGTGTGCTTGTGTTGGCTGTCCAAAACATGTCCTGCCCAATATTAAACCCTTTGTAAAACTAGGTCTGCCTAATCAGTCACTTTTTCCGATGACATTAGGCCAAAAGAAAATGAAAAGACAAAAATAATTCCATCTTTTGGAATATTGTATTGTATTCAACACAGCAGAGGGTTATTGAATTGTGAAAAGACAGGATGACATATTGTTTCGGGTGTGTGTTCTCAAAGATGAATAATTGATATTGTCAATTTCTGGCTATTAGCTTTTCTGACTAATGTAAAACCATGGCAAATGCCGAAGAAGCAAGACATAAAATAATTAAATAATAGAATTGGCAAACATTGAATAAATTGATTTAATTTCTTATGCTGTATTGGGTACAACTTAACTGATCATCTGAGAAAGTTTGGGACATTAAAGCACTGTTTTTATAGTGTGTGGGTCATTCTTCAAATGTGTTCTCTCTCTCTCTCTCTCTCTCTCTCTCTCTCTCTCTCTCTCTCTCTCTCTCTCTCTCTCTCTCTCTCTCTCTCTCTCTCTCTCTCTCTCTCTCCCTCTCCCCCCCAGTGGCTAGCGTGCGGTTCTCTGACGTGGGGGTCCTCCTAGTGTTCGTCCTGCTCCCCTCTGCGCTCGTCACACTGGGCCTGATCGCCAGGATGTGCTGTCCCCAGAAGGAGCACAGCCGCCAATCAAAGGCCTACCGATCGCCCATAGAGGTCACCGAGGAGTCAGTACAGATTAATTTGGCCAATTCCCGGCCTTTTCATTGGGCTTCTTTCTTTTCTTTTTTGTGTTATTGCTCTCAGATGTAGATAGGGAGCTAGGGTTTTAATGAGTCGCTGAGGCTGCCAAGCAAATTCTGAGCTGGCACTCTCCCCTATAGGCATTAGCCGTATAAATCCAAGCTCTCCGTAGTCGGTCTATTAATAAAATCTATTTTATGGGTAATTAACCATAAAGTCCTAAAAAAATATTTCATGTGTAGAATTAATATAGTAAAAATTTAGTGATTATAATATAATGATAATGCCATGATGCTATCAGAATTTCTATTGTTTGATACATGATTCTTGTGGCAGGCGATTACTCTTTAGTTAATGCTTGAATGTGCTGATAATAAAGTCTTACCGAAAGTTGAATCTAGTATCTATAGATAACTCCAGGCTACACTTTAGATCCATCTGCATCCAAAACCATTTAAAACCAAGCTCTCTGTATTTGTGGAATCCTTGACGATAGATGGATGTCTCTCAGGATTTAGCGTTGTAATATTGCATTTTGAGCCAAGTAAATAGAAAAACCCAAATTGGTGGTTGTAACAAGGGAACCACTGTTATCTCTCCCCTTTGGCAGAGATGAGTATGCCGCCTGTCAGATGAGAACCAAAATGAGGAAGAAGATTTGCTGTGACCTGGATAAAACGGTAGACACCAGTCGGTCCCAGCATGCCACATCGGGTTACCACAGTCCTTATCAGTCCGTTATCACATCAATAACTTATTGAGGCGTCTCCGCCTGATCCATGTCGCATGCTACATTTTATTTTTTTTAACACCCTTTTCTGACCCAGGAGTGGGAGGAAGGCTACTACAGCCAAAAGACGAGTCCTCCAGTGGAAGAGGGTGTTGCTGAATCCCAATGCTAGAGACTCCTGCTGGTGTGGATACACAACGACAACATTAGATGCGGTATTGGAAATTCACAAATCTTCCCAAATCGCAGTAGTATCGACAGTTGACTTTTTACCGGATGAGGGAATTTCCTCCATTGAATTAAATGCACTTTTTTTTTTTCAAATGTAAGACCTTAAAAGAAATATACATACTGCTTTTAGTCACAGGAACATTGTCTTTATTTGTTCTGTTCAGCTGCCACCTTAGAAATGTCTAGTTGTGAAGGATGTTATAGATTGTGAGAGTTTATTTTTAAGACACCGGGAACATGACTATGAAAGACTATGTCTTTCCTATTTTGTATAGTCTTTGTCTTAATTGAGGTTCAATTAAATATTTGTTTTTTCTTTATTTGGATGGATAATACGTCGTATCATACCTGTCATTATGACGAGGTGAATGCCATTAAGGATGGCTTGCCATGATATTCACTGCGTGCTAATTATCTTTTACCCTCATTTCCCTAATCTTCATACTTTCTGCAGATTCACCCTATCTGTATGCTTTTCTTTTGTTTTATGTATATCTCAATTGCTTAGAGCAGATGTACATGTTTGTTTGCTGAATGGCAAATGTTGTTAATATGGAAAAATATTTAAGTAAGAAAAGCTTTGTTATCTGAACCAATTAAATGTATAAGCCAGCAACCTATTGTTCTCAAATGTGTTCTACCATCTGATTATGGGAAAAGAATGAGGGCAGCTTAATATCTTATGCTTCGTAAAAAGCCATTGTTGTAAGCACATTTGAAGGAAGGTTTCAAATCAACCACATTAACCTTGATGCGATTCGGAATACTTTGAAACTGCAAAGGGATTCTGCAACAGCAGCTAACGGTATCAGTGTGGTCATTATTGGCTGTCCTACGCCTTGAGTTTTCCCCTTTGCTCTTTGAACTCTATTCAGGAATGCGCCTGAATATTCCTTTAAAAAAATGCTTGGGACAGGATGTTGTTCACCAAGTAAAAATCTACCCTCACCTACCATGTCTCTTAGCAGTCGTAGGACAAGCAGTAGATGCTACATGAACCCTATAATAACTGGTAGGTAATGAACCGTGAAGTCACTGATCTTACAAAGGAAAATAATTACTCATTAGCCCACGTTCCTGGTGGATTGTTTTATATTCTAGTCTGCATTCAGCCCGGTTCATCATGCCTCACGATAACAAGGTTATCTCTCTTCCTCATCACAACTACCATGGCAACAGATTAATGTCCGGTTTTGCAACTGGGAGGTGCCAATAAGTGAACAACGGACAAAGTAAATGAATAACCCAACAGGTGTATATTTGATTGACAGGACTAGATTTGAATCGAAGTCGTAACAATTTGAAAGAGGAAAACCTTAATGCTGTGCATTGTGTTTTTAATTCAAGTCAAGTAGGTACTTTGTTTTGTCGGGGGGGGTGGTGTCATATAATTGACCCCCTCTAGTGAGGTCATACATAAGTGCACCTATCATGTCCTTCTTCCAGAATATTCTCTCCGCTTAGAGCTGCCATCCTAAATTATTTTCGGTGGGCCTGCCAAGGCTGCTCTGGCTGCCAGCCTGGATCTGTTCCTCCACTGTCTGTCTCCAGCACCACAAGTCTACATTACTCCCTGAATCAGGCTCTGGGAGTCTGCCTGCTGGTCAGCAGTCTGTGTTTGTCAAGATGTGTGTGTGTTTGTGTGTGTGTGTGTGTGTGTGTGTGTGTGTTAGTGTGAGCGGGAGCCTCTCATGAACATTGATGTAGAGGAATGCTGTCCATCTCTTTGGGTGGTGGTAGGAGGGTTTCACACTCTAAACTGCCATCTTGCTTCTATCTTTCCATTTGATTAGGACTAATAACATGGTTCTTCTAGATTTCTGGGTTTCTGGGTCAAGAAGTACCAACATAGTGAGCTTGAACTTCTTCTGTGGAACTTTAGAGCGCTTGATTGAAAGCATCATACTGACAAGATTTAGCGACAAGATCCTCCTCCCCAACTGGCAAGTGTCATGAGGAAGTCACCCCCTGCGTCTCTCTCGGGGGTCTCTGTTGAAGTGCAGCAAGGAGGGAAGAGCTTTGCCGTGGTATTTGGTGTTGGATGTTTTTTTATGGTTGCAGACCTTCTGTGGATTGTCGGCCTGCAGCATGCAGAACTCATTGTTCCCAGTTCAACATCACTGATCCTGGAGCCCACAGCATCCCCTGTTCAGTGTGCTGAGGATGGGTGTTAAAATATAGTGATAGTTAAGGAGTATTTCATAGCAGGTAAAAGCACTACTACTAAATCCCTACTCCTCTAAATGGTCCCGGCTACACAGTGCACACAAGAGAAGGATTGACCCACATTGGCTAGATTGTACTCTCACATATTTGATTGTTTCGACAGTCTTCAATAAAACTTGATGAGTCTATAACCCTCCGTTTAACTTCTGTTTGTTTTATGCAACCGACGTAATAACGGTGAGAACCCAGGAGAGAACAGGAGTTTCTGTTCTCTAACACTGAAGCCCAGCCGCTCATGTAAAGAACGCAATAAATGTGTTGAATGTGAAGAGGCGTTGGAAACCGAGGATGTTTTCATCTAGTGTGCGTCAGTGCTCAGTAGAGTCCAGGCTGGTAAACATGGGATAATGGATTGCCGACTAGGACACACAAAACCGTTGGCTTTGGAATCGTTGGCTCGTAAGACAAGACTGTTGGACATGGCCAAGTTGGACATGTTTGCCCTCATTTTCCTGTTGGCAACCATGTAGCTACAGACCGCTGTAATTTCTATGTTATGATGATTAACGTTTGGTTTTACCCTAAATGGGACGAAACCACTTAAAGCTAGGGTAGGCCGTTTGGGGAAACCAGCCAGAATACACTAGCTTTTTCAAGTAGCTTAGCAACAGGTCTGCCTATCATTGTGGAAGACCCCAGTAACGTGCAATGAGTGCAGGGGCAGCTATCGCAGGTAGCCAGTTAGACAGACAGACAGACCAGCCATTTAATCATTTACTTTGGGCTGAATTAAACGATTGGATGGGCTTTTTTCAGGACCGCCACAGGTATCGGCTCTTTTGTATTTGTTTGTTTTATCAGAGCCCTTGATTTATTGATTACTGTCGCCATGTAAGTATGACAAAAATTGCCTAGCCTACCTTTATAGCGCTATAAAACCCTGGACTGTGTCTATGTAAACGGCAGGCTTTGATTTCAGTCTGTGGTTTGTTTTGTGATTTAGGGCCTGGGCCAGGATGCTTAAAGGGCGTATGCACGGATAAGGGGACCTGCCAGTGGGTCACACCGCTCTGTTTCTGAAAGTCTTTACACGACCCTTAACTGCTTTCTGTCATTGTGGGACATCCAGGCGTCAACGCAGTACTTGGTATGCACCACTGCTTATCTTGTATTGACTCTGTGTTTTGCACAAAGTAGGACAACTAAAAAAGAGTGTGCGCCTCCACGCAGAAATACAAATATCATCACTCTTTATCTGGCCCAAAACTGTTGAAAAATAACACGCATCATTAAACAAAATGGGTCATTTTCAGTCTCACTGCATTCTATTCGTGTGTGTCACTGTACACTTAGGGAGCTGAGTTCATATAAAAACTTTGGGGTGCTATGTTAACTGCTATGTGACCAACCGACTGGTGTTTTCTTTGAGGCAGCTTTATATCACAGCAAAAGGTTAGCTTGCTGCCTACAGTCTGTCGTCTTGCAGACGACAGACTTCCCCATATTTATCTATAGCGGTATCCTGTATTATTTCACACAAGATATCTTTTTCTCTGCATCAATTCTGTTAGGACGTAGGTGATGGAATGGGACGCAACGGGAATCTGTTTAATGGTTTAACTTGGTGATAAACGATGAAGCTGTGTGCAGCACAGTGTTATTGTGAATCATAGCCAATAAGTCCATCATAGCTTTATAAACAACTGTAAGCAAATAGGGTAGTACAGTTCAATTAATTATTAATGTTGTGTAGACTAGTTGCATAATGTTGCACTCAGATTGCAAATTCCTATGCAGCAGCAAATTAGGGGTTCCACAAGCACATGTCATGCGAGCCCTGCCAGAGGCTGGACCCGTACCTCTTGAGCAAGGCACGTCTTCAAACCAGTCCAGTGGCGTGGGATGAGGCTGCTGTTCCGCGGCGGCTCTTTGTGCCAAGAGCGCCATCGCAGTGATCCACGGCTGGCTCCTCAGCCTCCAACTCACCTGACTCGGGCGAGGGGGGGGGGGTCTGCTTCTGGGCTGTAGAGTACAAGCATGATGACACACGGTTCCTGATGTAGCATAAAGGCGGCTAATGGTAATGGATTCAGCCCTCTGGTGCCACAGGCGGGGGGGGGGGGGGGGGGGTACGGCTGTAGGCTAATGGTTTTCTCTTCCTTGGTGAACTGGGAGTGGGGTGATATAGTAAGATGAAGGAATAGCATGACAAGGCCTGGTTCCCCCCCTTCTCCCCTGGCCTGCTGCCATCACCCCTCCCTCAGTCCCTCGCTTCTTTTTTTATGACACTCCATTTTCTCCCCCCCTCTCGCCCCTCCATCCCTCTGTGGTCGGCCCACCGGTGAGAGCGGGGGTGGGGGTTCTACTGTCAACGGGCTGTGTGTGTGTGTGTGTGTGTGTGTGTGTGAAAGACAGAGATTGAGTGTTTGTGTCGTTATTAAAGGAAGACGTGGTGTGGTGTGGGTGTTGATAGTGAGCATGAGCCTGTGGGACCCGCGGCGCTTCAAAGTTCTTAATATCATGAGTTATGTTCTTAATATAATGAGTTATGTTCTTAATATAATGAGGTATGTTCTAAATATAATGAGTTATGTTTCTAAATATAATGAGCAATGTTCTTAATATAATGAGTTATGTTCTTAATATAATGAGTTATGGTTTTAAATATAATGAGTAATGTTCTTAATATAATGAGTTATGCTTTTAATATAATGAGTTATGGTTCTAAATATAATGATTTATGGTTCTAAATATGAGTAATGGTTCTTAATCTAATGAGTTATGGTTCTAAATGTAATGAGTTATGGTTCTAGATGTAATACTTTATGGTTCTAAATATGAGTTATGGTTCTAAATATGAGTTCTAGATGTAATGAGTTATGGTTCTTAATATCAGTTATGTTCTAAATATAATGAATAATGGTTCTAAATATAATGAGTTATGGTAGTAAAGGTAATGCTTCATAGAAATATATGTAGATGAAGGGTTATGGTTCTAAATGTATTGAGTTATAGTTGTTAGGTTGATGAGTTATGGTTATAAAGCTAATGCGATATGGTTCTTAAGGTAATGCATTATGGTTCTAAATGTATTGAGTTATAACTGTAAAGCTAATGCATTATGGTTTTACAGTTAATGAGTTATGGTTATGAAGGGAAGGAGTTATGGTTATAGATGTAGTCTTTCTGAGTGCCTGCTCATTAGGTTGCCTGGAGGATGGAGCATGTGTTGGTCATAAGGAGGGGAGGACGGGAGGAGGGATGGAGAGAACGAACAGGAGGCCCTGTGCTCTTTGACCACACCCGACCCCGAGCCTCCCCCATCACCTCTCTCTCTCTCTCTCTCTCTCTCTCTCTCTCTCTCTCTCTCTCTCTCTCTCTTTCTTTCTCTCTCTCTCTCTCTCTCTCTCTCTCTCTCTCTCTCTCTCTCTCTCTCTCTCTCTCTCTCTCTCTCTCTCTCTACTACATCCATATTCTTAAACTCTCCCTCTGTCCTTCCCTCCTCCTCCTCCTCTAGCCTCTCTGCTGGTGTTTCCATGAGAACAGAGTGAGCGCTGGGGGTGGAGGAGAATGGGGGGGGGAGGAGGAGGAGATGGGGGTACCAACCAAGAGTTGTGTGTGTGTGTGTGTGTGTTTGTGTGTGTGTGGTTTGTGCAGCTTATTCACACACACTCAAGCACACACGCATGCACAAAAAAACACACACACACACACACATACACACAATCAGGCAAGCATGCACACACACACACACTCTCACGCACATTCCCCAGGGCTTGTGCCAGGAGTACTTGCTTTTGGCATCGCCATGGCAACATGGACACCCAGGCATGGACTTAAAACCCTTGATCAGAGGTCGACCGTCGCCAAGTGCGGCAGGTTCCAATGGGAGTAGCCCCCCCCACCCCCACCTCCCATTTGTGTTGGGAGTGGTCCTGCCAGCACAAATGAAATAAGAGACAGAATCACGTTTTAGCTGAGAGGGGATCCCACAGCGAGGGAGAGGCAGTGGGGGGGGGGGAGCACAGTCACTAAGCTGAACATCAAATAAATAATTGTCGGCGGAGCGCATATTCATCATTCATCCATTCCTTTTTTCTTCTTCCCTTTTTTTAGGGTGGGGTTGTGGCGGTTTTTCCTTCTTCTATTTTTGCAGGACCGGCTGCAGGGAGGTGGAGTAGATAGAGGAGGGGGAGGAGAGAGGAGAAGAAGGAGGAGGAGTGAGAAGATGTGGAAGAGAGAGGAGTGGGTTCATCACTATAGGAGCCGAGGGGGGGGGGGGGGGGCGTATAGTGTTAGCCGGTGCGATGGGAGGGGGATGGGAAGAGAGGGAGGAGAGAGGGAGGGGGAGGGGTTTAAAGGGTGGGCTGGTAGACATTGTCAGGCTAGCGAGGTAGTCAGTGAGAGAGAGGTGCGCCCAGGCCGAGTGAAAAGCGTGTGTGTGTGCAGACTGGGATGAGTAGAAGCGCTGGCCGCCTTTAGCTGTTGAAACAGCACGGGAGAGAGTGTGTACGACGAGAGAGAGAGAGGGAGAGACACAGAGAGAGAGTGAGGGAGAGAGAGAGACAGAGAGAGGAGGGAGTAAAAGGGTGCGAAAAAGAGGAAAGAAAGAGCGACAAGGAAAAGACAGAAGAAGGAAAGAAGAAAAAGGAGAATACTACAACTATGCTGTGCTGCATAAGAAGAACCAAGCCGGTAAAAACTGCTTTTTTCATCAATATATATATATTTTTTGTAGTAGTAGACTACATTCACTACATTTTAACTATAAAGTTTTGAACTGTCTTTTTTGATGCTCTTATCATGTGCTTGTGATTACAGGAGATAATAATTCATTATTATTAATTTCCTTTGATTTGGGGTGTCGTGGGTGTCTTTGTACGAGTCTATCTGAGGAGCGCAGACACGCCTAGTTAATGGGATTATCCCGCATGAAAGGATGTCGCCACGATGCGTCCCCGACCTCACACTGTACTGAGAGGGGCCTAGACTGTAACCCGATCTGTGACGGCTGGGTCTCCCCTCATATTGATCATGCACTTGGATTATTATTTTTTTTAAAGTGAACGATTATTGATGTGCACTTGTGTTCTGTACGTTGTATCCCTAACGCTGTCTCCTGTCACACTCCGCACTGTAAACGACACATTGACATCGGAAAGGTTCATTCATTCAGAAGACATGCCCGCACTAACCTACCGTTGTTAATGACATAATCCAACTAATTAGGTCAACCTTTAGACAGATACTAATTGGGGTCTTAATTGGAGTCTAAACTTCTCCTGATTAACCATAGAGGCAATAAAAAATAAATGATGAAAAGAAAACACATTTTCCAGTGAGAGAAAATAGGGTGGGGTAGGCTTTGAGTGGTCTGACTCTCTTCCAGCGGCGGCGGCGTGTGCCAGGGTCTCCGGGGGATACAATGGGAGCAAATGAGTCTCCTAAATGGATTATCATAGCCCTCTAGGTTTTAAGTGGATCCTGTCAATTGAGGCTCCTACCGTGAAGTGTGTGCTCGTGTACCCGGTACGTGCGGGGCTCCACAAGTCCCCTTCATAGCTATTCCTGGTGGCAAGGAGGGGAAAAAAATAAAAAAGGTGTAGCTTGAAATCGGGCGGGTCCCAGCGTGGGGATCGACGGTGGCACCGCCGTCTGTGGTGGTCGCTCTCCCATCAGCACCTCGGCGTGCCGGGAGGCTGTGGGCCTGCGTTCCTGCCCATGGCCACTATCTTTACCGGTTTTTATGGCTCTCATACCACAGCGAATCCGATCAGACTTAATTGCCTCTTAAATGTCAGCTTTGATGAGTCATTTTAGTTCTGGCTGGCAGGGGGAGGGAGGAAGAGAGAGAGAGAGAGAGAGAGAGAGAGAGAGAGAGGGATGGGGGAAGGTGTTGAAAGAGGAAAAGAGGAGAGAGGAGAGGCAGTAGGAAGACATGCAGGATGGAGAATGGGCCAGGCCAGGGAGATCAGATGCTGGGTGGAGAGTAATTATAGAGTCACTAAACATGGGATCTTGACACTGAAGGAGAGGTGGGGGGGGGGGGGGGGGGGGGGGGAGTGACATAGGTGTCATGGGTGCCAGGTGAACAACGCAGAACCAGACAAGAAAGGCGAGGTGGAAAAAAGAGGTGGCAGGTATAAGGGGAGGGGGAGGGTAGGGAGGGAAAGGCAGGCGTACAGGCAGAATAGCCGAGCAACGAGAGCC